>NC_092224.1:79661149-79743649 GCF_036320965.1 Panulirus ornatus | reverse complement strand
TTAGATTTCTTCCGTTGTTCCTGTACGTCTTTGCTGTGTGTGTAAGGACTTGGTCAAATCTTTTTAAAACAAATTTGTAGCACGTGTGTTGAAGCATGTTGCATGTGTTGCAGCATGTTACATATGTTGTAGCACGTTACGTGTGTTAAAGCATGTTACATGTGTTGCAGCATGTTACATATTTTGTAGCGCGTTACGTGTGTTGTAGCGTGTTACATGTGTTGCAGCATGTTACATATGTTGTAGCGCGTTACGTGTGTTGAAGCATGTTACATGTGTTGCAGCATGTTACATATATTGTAGCGCGTTACGTGTGTTGTAGCGTGTTACATGTGTTGTAGCGTGTTACATATGTTGTAGCGCGTTACGTGTGTTGTAGCGTGTTACATGTGTTGTAGCGTGTTACATGTGTTGTAGCGTGTTACGTGTGTTGTAGCGTGTTACGTGTGTTGTAGCACAGTCTCGTCTCATAACACGTTATGGACTCTGCATGTTCTGTTCCTTGCACCCATATGAGGAGTGTTGACGTCATCACACTGGGTGTTTTCAAAACCTGAGTACTGTGATCAGGTCACCACTTACTTTTTTCTCTTTCATGGCGGGAAATTTTATAAGGCTGCTGACCTTTCATTTTGTGTGTGTGTGTGTGTGTGTGTGTGTGTGTGTGTGTGTAATGATAATAAAAATAATGATATTAATAATTATGATGATCATAATGAACAGTTTATTGAATCAAGGCAGCCACTCGGCTCAAAATACACCTTTAAGATATTACACAACGAGTGTCGTAATTGTGATTAATCAACCAATCAAAGAAGTGATTAGTTGACCAATCATAAACGTGATTAGTTAACCAATCGTAAAAGGATTTAATACTATGATAGGGCAGGATGTTGCCACACGTTGGCCAAACGCACGAGTGAGGAACATCTGTTACATATTCAGTGTGGCAGATGAACAGGAAGTTATACAGAATAAAGACTATGGATTATACACGATATACTAAGTGATGATTAGTTGAACATTAAATGATAAATAATTAAATGTTGATTAAGTACGGTAGTGTGTGTGTGTGTGTGTGTTTGTGAGCAGATATGGCCTTTCTTCCTGTGTTCCCTGGCGCTACCTCGCGAGCGCGGGAAACGGCGATCATGTGTGTACAAGAAAAACAAAAACAAAACAAAAAATCCAGTACGTACGCGTACCTAAATTTCAGTACTGCTCCGTGCCCGTAGACAGGTCGGCAGTACAAGCGACGACCTTCAGCATCTTTAAGAACCCAAAATTTCCGCGGATTATTATCACGGTAAAAACAAGTGCCAGCCCTCCAGGCCGGAGTTTATGAGCTTGAATCTCCTTAATTAGGATCCAAGCGGAAGTTATAACGTTAATCCCCATGAAAAAGGATTGGAACTTCCACCTCAGGGGCCTGCGGGGGAAGGCGGGCTAACTTGTCCTCACATAATTTCGGAGAAAAATATCTTTAATTCTGTTAAGGTTTATTCAGTGACCTGATCACCTGAGATTATATATATATATATATATATATATATATATATATATATATATATATATATATATATATATATATATAAGATAGTGATTAATTGGTTGTAGGAATCTGTATCCCGTTAATATGTGATGAATGTATATTGTATTATTAAAAGATTATATAGACAGACATATGTCATTACTTTTATGATATATATATATATATATATATATATATATATATATATATATATATATATATATATATATATATATTTTTTTTTGATTTTCCAAAAGAAGGAACAGAGAACGAGGCCAGGTGAGGATATTCCCTCAGAGGCCCAGTCCTCTGTTCTTAACGCTACCTTGCTAACGCGGGAAATGGCGAATAGTATGAAAGAAAGAAAGAAATATATATATATATATATATATATATATATATATATATATATATATATATATATATATATATATATTATACTTAGTCGCTGTCTCCCGCGTTAGCGAGGCAGCGCAAGGAAACAGACGAAAGAATGGCCCATCGCGGGAGACAGCGACAAAGTATAATAATAAAAAAGATATAATACATGGTGTATCGGGTGGAAAAAGGTGGGCTGAGGTGATCGGCTAAGTTGATCGCTCATTGGCTGCTTGGTTGGTAAGGTTTATATGGCGTTTTGAGGATGGAAGGATTTTAAAATTCATCGACTACGTGTGTTTATTATTGTCGTTTGTTTTGTGATGGTGTGAATTGCCTCTGGGAACACGAGACGGCGAGGGTTCATGTTCGCTGGCGATGATCTTGGTGTGTTCTCGTCCAGGTCTCGTCGTGTCAGGCGGGAGTTCTGTAGAGTGACGTAATGGTTCTTGATGGCTCCATTCTGTAGGTGGCCGGTGAGGCGCCTCGATGGTCTGTCTGGTCCGTGCCATTCCAACGTATGAGTGTGGTCCACTCTCTTCACCGTGGCAGTTGTGATGGTCGATGACGTGGTCCTCCTGAAGGGGCGTCTTGGTCTCGGCGGGTCTGTTACGAAGCAGAAGGTGAGGGTCTGTTATCATCGCCTTGTGATGGATGATGGGAGCAGTGTGGTGTTCCGCGTCTGTGGTGGCGTAACATTTCTGTGTATACAATGTCCTTGATGATGATGATCTCATCTGTCTTGTAGTCTGTAGACGTGTAGTTTCTGCAGTATATCTTGATGTGTGTGAGCCAGGTACCCATTTCATCGACCAACCCCCTAGAGGTGGATGAACAGCTGGGTTGACTGTGGACAGACTGCCGCAACTAGGATTCGATCGAATACCCATGCGTACTCCTAGACCCTGAGCGGGCGGCCAGTGAATGCGTCACGGTCAGGAACGCTAAACAGCCGCTCCAGTTACGACGGCAGTCTGGCTTGAGAGTCGTGAGTGTGTTGGACCACAGCAGCAGCGGAGATTCATCTACTTATAAAAGATAGTGTGATGGTATATGATAACTGTGAAGGACGTGTTTTCCTAAAGCCCGATTTGGAGATGAATGTCTGACCACTGGTATCCTGGAGTTTTATCAGGCGTCTCTAGACCGATCCAGTCCAGGCGCTCACCCGCCCTGAAGGTGGTGCTATGTGGTGGGGAGAGAGAGAGAAGAGAGAGAGAGAGAGAGAGAGAGAGAGAGAGAGAGAGAGAGAGAGAGAGAGAGAGAGAGTCTCGTAGATTGTGCATTAGAGACTCGTCTGTTCCCCTTTGCACAGTCCACGAACATCCGGATAGCCGGTCGCTGGATTTTTGACGTAAGGAGCGAAGACACCTGCTCACTGGACTGAATTTCCTCTGGAGGAATAGATGAATCTCATTCAGGACATCTGTCGTTACTGAAGCTAACTGGAAGGCTGTGGCGGTTGTCGCGCAACCTGAAAGGATTGGATGATTTCATAATGACGAATGAATCCGTTTGGTTCCGCCCGTGTGGGAAATAGAGGCATTCCACTCCCGGTGTTATCTTTAGTTCGTCCTACACCACCACCACTACAGTCAGCTGTAAGACTACTGCATTTGTAATGGTCTTTGTTTAAACCTTCGGTTTGGCTAAGCCTGGAACAGGTAATTGTACGGGAGCGATCCTAAGGGGTGGTTCTCTGCCAAGTCTGTTCTACTGGTCACCTTAACGGAATTGATTGGACAGTTTGAGGAAACCGAGACATTTCTTCTTTTTTTTTTCTTTTGCTCTGAAGTATTTGCTTCAGTATTTCCGGTCCTGGAAGCAATCCAGTCATCCCCTGGAAAGACCGCGACTAATGGTCACTGGCCAAAGCCCGGACGAAGACCACGGTAATTCTGAAGGGAAGGAGACCACAGAGGCCACCTAGTGTCAACGAAGCCATTGATGATATCGAGGGAATCCTCCCTTCCCAGAAATCCAGAATTTTTGGACGTAAAATTTCATGAGAAGATCGAGAGGCTGTCAGTAATTGCTATAAACAGAGTCATACGATCCAGCTGTAGAAGACCAGTAAAGGGTAGTCAGACACGACATAACGTGCCGCTTGTACAGGCAAGAACGGAATCTCAAGTTAGGATAATATTAGATGTGAGGTCGTGTTCTGGTGAGCTTGATATTAAAGTCTTTGCCCACCGCTGCCTGGACTGTGTGAAAGGAGTTATCTTCAAGTGGAGAACTCCTGGATTATTCTGAGGAGACGCTAAGAAAACAGCTTGCCTTGCCAATCACGGAGTGACAGAGGGGCAGCGAATTCTTAAAAGGAGGGGCGGTTCTCGGGTGCCAACACCGACGCTTATCCTTCCGACGGTGAAGAATAGATGCTAAGATCATGGCAGTGTTGTATGTGATGGACGTCCGCCATTGTGTACCATCTCCCAAACGCTGCTTCAGATGTCAGAAATGTAGTCACATGTGTAAGTCCTGTCGCTCGGAGGAAGGGACCTGAATCGCATATGAGGAAACTGGAAAAAGGATCCCACGAGTGTTCCAGAGTCCAGTATGGCCGCTCTGGAGAAGAGCATTTCGCCTCCGACAATAGATGAAATTTCGACAAAATAGAGAGAGAGAAATTGACAAAACCAAACGAAAGATCCATTTCAGCGAGGCAAAGAAAATGGTGCTGTCAAGATACAATACGAAACCTGGACTGAACCTCGCTAAAGTTATTAAAGAGACCTTGTTATAACAACCTAAAAACTTCCAAAAAAAGTGAGCAGCCTCACCATCTTTCTCCAAAACAACCCAAGTAAGACTAGACACCAGCAGCAGTCAACGCGTTCAGGGGCAAAGCACAAGCGCCAAAGCTTAAGCCGATTTCGCCACCTCGGCCAAAGCAAGTACCAAATCCTCCGCCACGGCCACAAAGGCTCTGAAAGCCCCTGACGAATGCCCCAGTCGCAGTCGTTAAGAGCTTCCAGAGCTCGCATAAAGACTGGCTCAACACAGGTGATAAACAAAACAGCAAGAGAGAGAGAGAGACGAAGGTGGAGTGCCATCACCAGTAACGACGACTCGACCAGGAGGTACGGCCACTCAAAAGAGCTTCCTCACTCCTGCTCTGCCGGTAGATGGCGGAGAATAGACACGTCCCTCCAGCTGTGGCTTCCATCCCACTATACTAGGCAGTTGGAGAGGGAGATGGACACCGCCATCGTCATCTCCCAGTGCTGGGAGTGGCGTGTGGTGGACTCTACACCACCATCGTCATCTCCCAGTGCTGGGAGTGGGTGCGGTAGACTCTACAGAAGGGAAAGAAGAAATGGCCTCGAAAGTATCACCACCTACACAATGTGGTGGAAATCAAGAGGGAAAAACTGCTTAGAACATCGACATCCTCTGATAAATAACGACTTGGCTGTTGCCCTGGAATTGTCAGGGAATAAATTCTAAATGGTGAGCACTGCAAACATTTGATAGCTTCAGTTAACCCTGTGTGTGTGTGTGCACGAGATCATGACGAGGGAAACCGGTGACCAAAGAGGTTAGCCAAGTTCATGCCCACTAAGAGACCTGTGATAACGCATTGATGGTAGGCCAGGACGTTCCCTACCAATCCATTGCCCTGCAGCCCGCACTGCAGGTTGATGTAGTGAGGACTGGCCTGACCAGAAGATCTGGACCAAGTGTGAGTTTACAGAACGTGATTGAGCAGCTATGACCCGGTTTTCTTCGTACTATGCGATTTCAACGGCCGCCATCTCCCAGTGGAGGGGCCCTAGTATCATCCATCCTGAGAACATGAGCAGCTGTTGTGTACTGAACCCTGATTCCACCCATCCAGTTCCACATCCAGGCTCTGACTTACTCTAATACTAACTCGTCCACATATTCAGCTGAAGGTGACCTGGATTTTACAAGAGTCATGGAAGACCTACGTACATGGAAGCGACCGCATACTGATTCTTCTGGATCAGGTGGATGGCGTCTTAGCATGTGTATTAGAGTGATGGCGACTGGATTTGTTTTGCGCGTCATGCAGGACTTGGTCGAGCAAATTTGCAGTCCGTCCAGGAAGCCGTCCACCACATGATAGCCAGAATTCATCTTGCAGCAGAATCCTTAACCACATTGAGTAAAGAAAGTTATCATGGTGGTCAGTTGAGTGTCAACAAGCTGTTAGAGGTAGATTTTTTTATCGTGTTATTTTGGCTACTCTTCTTATGTGTTGTCTGTAAGTGTCTCTCGTTTGTATTTTGGCTACTCTTCTTATGTGTTGTCTGTACGTGTCTCTCACAAACGAGGTATGGACGCGTGTCACGCGTTTGGCTGCTGCCTCCCACAGCTTCTGTGTGGAGAGTGGCCACTCGAGGATTGGCCGTTATGATGTCTTCTTCCCTCGAGCAGCTGAGCTATGGAATTCTCTTCCTTTTGCCTTTCCCTCTTCAAATAACCTTACTGCCTGTAAACGTTAGGTTTAGAAAAACATTGGCGGAGTCGTGATGAACTTCTGCCTTCATGCTTCATTTTTCTTTTAAACCGAAGATGACCTATATTGGGAATATTATTTACATGTGCTATGTCGAATACTATATATATATATATATATATATATATATATATATATATATATATATATATATATATATATATATATTTTTTAAACTTCGCCATTTCCCGCGTTAGCGAGGTAGCGTTAAGAACAGAGGACTGGGCCTTTTTTTGAATATCCTCACCTGGCCCCCCTCTGTTCCTTCTTTTGGAAAATTAAAAAAAACGAGAGGGGAGGATTTCCAGCCCCCCGCTCCCTCCCCTTTTAGTCGCCTTCTACGACACGCAGGGAATACGTGGGAAGTATTCTTAATCCCCTATCCCCAGGGATAATATATATATATATATATATATATATATATATATATATATATATATATATATATATATATATATATATAAGAAAGATTGCATTACGACAGTTAAAATGAAGATCTTGCGAAGAAACTTTGGTACATTACGAATGGACACGTACCAAGGAAAACGGGGTCTGATCAAGGAGGCCAGACGCACCTCGCGGAGGCAGTACGTGTCCTCACGAAGCTCACTCACCGCTGGCATGAGACAAGGCTCGCAAGATGGCAAGTAGATCAGCGTCGATGTCCCGTCCTCCTTTGAGTATGGACGGATCACTCACAAGTAGTGAATTAGCGAGATGCCAGAGAACGCTAGATCGTCTTGTTCTGCCGCTAGCTTCGTGGCAGAGAACGCTAGATCGTCTTGTTCTGCCGCTAGCTTCGTGGCAGAGAACGCTAGATCGTCTTGTTCTGCCGCTAGCTTCGTGGCAGAGAACGCTAGATCGTCTTATTCTGTCGCTAGCTTCGTGGCAGAGAACGCTAGATCGTCTTGTTCTGCCAGATATGCCACTCTCACGGCGGAGGAAGAAGGAACACTGCCTTCGTTTGGAGGTAGAGGACCTGCAGAGCTCATTTAACCTCCCCTTGACGAGGAGGGAAATGGATTGTGCATCAAGCCTTTGGCGAAAGATTGCTGCAGTGAAGAAACGGTATTCTGTACCCTGTGGTACCTCGCTTAACAATGTGCTGCCGGAGCATCCTGTTGTCTCTGTAGAACAGGATTTTCCGGGCGTGGTGATTTTTTTTTTTTTTTCCCGGGAGGCCATAGTGACAAAGATGGAAGGAAGCAACTATCATTGCAACTCCCTAAGACTGGCGAGGATGCTACGTCACCACACCACGACAGGCCGGCATCACCTCAGGAGTCGCGTCTACAAAACACTATAGATAAAAAAAAAAAGAGAAGTAAATTTTGGGCTGATGTAGTTTCTGGAAAAAGTTTGATCTCCATTTTGATTTCGAAAGTCGAGATCTACAACAGACGCCCTTGTTACCCTAAATACTGCCATCTGCAACTCCTTTGGCCAGCAGCATCACCAACTTGGCAGTTTTCTTTGACGCGGAAGAAATATGGTATTTTGAGGAAGGGACATGGCACTGGCCTGCGGGGAGCGCACTCCCTCATCTTTCTCGAGGAATTCCTTACAAGGAAGTCCTGGAGGAAGATGGATAGTGCTGGAAGTTTTCAGGGGTCGGGTGGGAACCAGCTTCTCTCACCAGAAAAGCCAGATAAGAAAAGGTTCCACGGGGAATTGTCCTCACTGGTGACCCTCCCAGCTAGATAGAATGAGTCCCACAGGTGAGCGTCTTCAGTGTGAGCCTCCTCACACTTGCCATCGACCACATCGTCAAGGCTGCACCAATGAGCGTCTCGTGGTGTGTACGTGGATTACCTCACGCTGTACTGCCCTGGAGGAAGTGTGGTATACGTACAAGAACGTCTGTAGACCGCAGTAAATCGAGTATCTCTCAGGGCCGCGCATTACAGTTAGAAGTTCTTTCCAGACAAAACCGTGGCAGTCGACTGTCACAGAATGAGGAGGAACCTCCCCGGCCAACACCTCATCTTAGGAATGGACCCACTGCAGTTCGTGAAGCATTTAAGGATTTTGTGTCTAATATCTTACCTACGACTAACGCAGGTGTCTCATGTCAAGCTTTTTAAAGCGAAGGACCACGAAAGAGCTAGGTATCCTGCGGCTGCTTTCCTACGCAGTGTTCCTATGGCCATATTGAGAGCGCTAGTCTGTAGCAAGATGGATGTGAGGTGTGTACGTGGGCACCACCCACAGTTCTCAAGATGCTGGATCTCGTCCACAACGAAGCTTTGAAGAATCTGCTGTGGAGCCTTCCGATCTTCTCACGTCCTGCCCGCATATGCAGAGAACGGAGAACCCACCTCTACGAGTGCAGTGAGAACATATACTGTTGATTTACTACAACAGGTTACGGAGAGATCCAGAGTCTCCCAGTTCCAGGGCTGTGGCTGAACCCCGATCGGATAGTCTGCCCATTGGAAGGAGAATGAGAGATTATGTAGTAGATTTCACTTTGAATCTCTGTAAGATTTTACCCGTTAGAATGCCTCGGATCCCTTCACAGACCAGTCCAGTGCTGACACACAGCAAAGTTTTGGTTGTGATAAGGAAGAGGGAAAGCAGCCATGAGGAAGTTCAAGAATCGATTTCCAGAACACACTTAAAAGCACCAAGGTTCAAGAGAAATATACACAGATGGTTCCATATCCCACAGCTGCGTGTGCATTGCTCTGGTGAGCCGCGGGGAGGGAATGTTCGAAGTCACCTGCCTCCCTCCGACAGCCTCCGTTTTCACCGGTGAACTTTATGCCATAGCATCTGCTGCATTAAAGATGACCAGTGAGCCACAGCACCAAAATCTACTGATAGACACCGATTCTCGTAGTGCTTTGCCGACCATCGAGGACATTAAACGCATCGCATCCAGGGGTGAGGGAGATCCAGGACTGGCTTGCACTGATGTCGTCACGAGAATAAGATATCTCCTGTGTTGTGGTCGTCTCGCTCATGTTGGTGTTTGTGGGGACGAACGAGGTGATGAACAAGCACAGACGGTTGTAGTTGCCTGCCTCTCCCACACTCCGATATGAACACAGTGTACCAGAATGTCTTTGCAACAGATGGAGGCAGGACTGGAGACAGACTACAAGCAAGAAACGGCGAAGGATTGGAGCAGACCTTGGCAGCTGGGTGACAGGTGTTTATTAGTAATTGCCTTATCGATACCAAAGTATCGGTATTTCTGGTACCAGCTATGTGCTAAGTATATTGATTCCAGTAGCTATAGTTATCGAGGATACAAAGGAATTCGAACAGCAAGAGACCATTGGATTCTTTCGAGGCTCTGTGTGATGGTGGAAGATATCAGAAACTCGCAGATTAGTGTGGTAAAAAATAGTTTGAAGGTAAACTGATAATTCAAGGCGAATTACCTGCGAATTAACATTTTGACAATGGTAATTTTTCCCGGTTATTCTCTTTGAGTAATTTAGCAAAATCAGCCTGTGAGAAGAGTAATTTTACTAATATGAATAAGTGGTACATTATAGAGCGTCTGGCAGCTCAGTCCCATACACCAACCAACCCGTGGTTCCTTCGAAGCCTCAAGACACGAAGGAAGGCCTCCAGTCATCTATCGTGGTACACAGCCAGCAGTGTTCACCTTAGCTGTGTGAATCTCCCTTCAAAAAAACGAAAGATACAGCACAAATACAGACACACCCCTAGTCTGCCGGGGGTATATAGATATGGAATTAAAAACACTATTCCAGATAATCCCTCACATGTATCAAACTAATTTGCACTAGACACCTGTCCACTTCAGTCTTATCTTCCATTTTGAACCCTTCCTTTCCTGTATCAATTCTTCTTCCTCTCCTCTAACAACCCTATATATATATCTTTTTTTTCATACATATTCGTCCAATACTATGTACTAGAATACCTTTCGTCTCGCGTTGGCGAGAAGCGAGGTCTACACCGGTCATTTCCTTATTAGGGGCGATCATAGCCTAGCGGTAGCACTCCCGCCTGTTGCACAGGGGTCCCGGGTTTGATCCTGGATGTTGGAAGTTTGTATGTTCTATGAAGGTGCGCGTTCATATGCACTTTGTTCATATATATATATATATATATATATATATATATATATATATATATATATATATATATATATATATATATACATTAGTGAAGGGTATCAATTTAGCGGGAAATCTGCCAGTTCAATCGGATTTTACGTCCTGTCACTTATTTGGAAAGTAGATAAATTGTAAATGCAGTTTTACACTCATTTTGATTGTTCAGTGATAATGAAGTCAATAGCAATAAATTTCTCGAGAAATTAATTCCATCGGATTTGAGGAGACATTAGCGGTCTCCACCTCCGTCAGGTTTCTATTGAGAGAGACGTGTTTGTCGTGTCGTCCCTCGCTTGATGACACACACACACACACACACACACACTGGTGACTACATCACAGTGGCTAGTGGGAAGGCCAGTGTTGGTCTGGTGTGTTGTGACGAGGACGACGGAAACTCACAGCCAAGTTGTGTGTCGTCTAGATATGTTGAGGGATTCAGTCATCACAGCGGCGACCCAATAGATGGAGGAAGCATTTTAAGAGAGTAGATATCCCAAGTTGGAGCTAAGGAGTGTCTAGACGCCCTCACTCCTTTATTTGCCCTCAAGTCCTTCGGCAAAGTACTCAGAACCGCCGATACTGGGGGTCCACAGGTACTTGGTACTTATACTCAATGCCAGCCAATACTGAGCTAATGTATAGATACTTGGTATCATCATATCGAATCCATATCATTGGTATTGCCAACAGATAGAAGAGGTTCTCGCTTGGCTGAGGATCTGACACATAAGGTTGACTCATGCATGGGTAATGTGAGGAGACCAGACTTTACTCATTGAGTCCCAGGTGCCATTAAGAGCGGCCCATCTTGTGGGGACGGGTGAGGTATTTTCAGCATCAACATACACCAAGGTGTTCAACCCTGTCCCTCACGCTTAACATCGTACTGGAAGATTCTTCCGATTCTGTTGGTTTCCTGAAGGAGACTAGTGTTGTATGCTAGATCATACTGAAGGGATTTCTCTTGTACCAATTTTATTATTATAGTGTCGAAATCTGTTTATTTCTTAAATTTCTAGGGAAACAAAGAATGATGTATTTGAGTATTTTCGGATTTTGAAAACCTTCATTAAACCTGCTTGACGCTGTTATTTCGAAATCAATTTTTTTTTGTGAATTTTTGAAAGTAGATTATGCATTTTGAGTATTTTCGGATTAAAAAACACTCATTGTCCAAAAAACTGCCCCGGGCAGCTAATGACCTTCACTGTTGACGTAGCAGATAATTGACTACTCAGTCAGTCGGTCAGTCAGTCAGTCGGTCAGTCAGTCTGACGGTGAGTCAGCAGGTGAGGCTGGTGTGTGATGGATCAAACTCGGTGACGTCGACCACGTCATCTTTAGTGCATTATGTTCGTGTACCTCTGGTCGCACCATTGTGGTCTGCTGTTCCCGAGTTCTGGTAGTTAGTGAGGTGGCTGTGACACCCGAGGAGCAAATCTGCATTCGATTCTCAACGTTTGGCCAACTGTTCTTCCTCAGAATGATATAATGTTTTGAGTAACACAACTGTAGAAATGTTGGAAGTTGAATTCTTCAGTTAACTGCTCGTATCACATTGCTGTCATACTTACAGATGTCAGAATGAAGGACATTTAGTTCAGGTGGCCTTGTTTGTGGCTTGCTTTAGCGAATATAGAAATGGAATATATGTATGTTTGATTGAGAGTCAGGAAAGTACGTTGTTGGAGTGTGGAGACGAAAGAGACGCCTGTGATTTGTCTAATGGATCGCTTGTGTGTTATAAACCCACAGATGTTGTGGCGTCTTGTAGGCTCCGCCGCGGTTGGTGATGCTGTGGATTGGGTGTGGATAGACAAGTAGGTAGTGTGTGAAAGATTCATCGGGTTAAGAGAAACTAATAGAAATGTGGATAGCATGAATCTGATGCGGTAGACTTGCCTCAGGATAATTCATGTTTCTTTACTGACCGATAGAATCTATCTTCCGATGGAATCTATCTTCCGATAGAATCTCTTGCGATAGAATCTCAATTCTAGATTGGGCTGTGTTAAGTCTTTTTAGGGTGAGTTCTGCCATTACCCCCAGAGGGTTAGGTGACCATCCCTGGGCGTTCCCTTTGGCTCTGGGTGAGGTCACAGGCTTAGGGTTGACCTTGTCACTGTCGTCCAGTGGGACAGCTCTTGGTCTGTTGCATATAGAGAGAACACCCCTGGTGCTGTGTATGTTGGTTGGAATTTTTGATGGAGAAGATTTGCATCCTTCCTGTGGCATGTTGTGGGTGTGGGGGGGTCGTTCCCCTCTTAGCTCGAGTATATAGGGTGGGATTTGGGCTGGGGTGTCTGGTTCAACCTTACATGAGGGTATGTGATGTGATGTAGTCGCTGGTCTGTGACGTTTGATCTGTCGTGTGCGGTTGTAGTGGGAAGTTTGACCTCTTGTGACCTTCAAACCCTGACATCCGCTGTAACTAGCAGTGATTCTTGATATTTACCAGCCAAAGGTCTTTAACAACGAAGTCGACAACGGCATCCCAACGTTGGCATTTTTGTGAAATGTCGCACCTTCTTGGATATGCATGAAATTTGCAACTTTCAGCCGGGCTATCTTCTTGTTGGCATCAGATTGGCCTGGGTTTGGTCGATAATGGTGACGTCAGATGAAATGGTTAAAGGTACATTTAGCTTCAAGCCTCAACCGTGTTAGTCGCGGCCACGGGGAGTCGCTCCAAGTTGTGGGTGATTTATGGATCCTCGATCACCCATGGGTCTTACGTGAATGCTCACAAAAGGCTTCGTTTTCCTATCCCTTTCCATCGAGTAATTAGGGTGTGTTGATGGGTTCTTTTACGTCAACTGTTTCCATGGCGACAGCTCCTGGAGTCGTCTAATCTAGTTTACATTTTTGCCCCGGAGGGAGGCTGGTGTTCAGTAAACAAGGATATGAAACATCTTTTTTTTTGAAGGTTACCAATACAGCCCGAAAACGTAGTTTTAAGGTCATACTCTTAGTGTCGTTCGTACTCTTGAGCGCATACAGATGTAAAGAAACGCTTTCATAGTATATATCAGCTGCGGATATGTGTGGATTGTCGCCCCAAAAGGGATGTGGTGAATGACGTCAGTGTTCAGAAGTTTAAAAGGTTGAATGATGGCGGGGAATGTTCAGGACATGGAGGCCCCACGAGTGAAGCACTCTCTTCCCGTACAGTACACACACACACACACACACACACACACACACACACACACACACACACACACACACACACACACACACACACTTACTTTCCCCACCGTAGAAGAGAAGAGTGAGGGGCGAGTTGACCACAACCTTCGTGTTCCTCGCTAGTTTGACGATGTTGACGAAGAAAACTTCTTAGAAATGTGCTTGGACAGAGCAAGCAGAGGGCGTAACAAGAGGACACTATGCAGCAAGCATGTCCAAGAAGAAATGTATTGAGTTGCTTGTGTCGTGCGAGTGACGGATGAAGGGAATAAACTGATGGATGAAACTATACATGGTATGAAGTTGATTATATACGTATAGAAAGTTCAAGGCATGAGTCCCACAACTTTGCAAAACTCCCCACCCCCCCTGTTGTAGAAATAGATAAGATAGCTAATACACACACACACACACACACACACACACACACACACACACACACACACTAGCCTCCATGGTATAATGGTTCACGTCACCCACTATGAATTAGCACGGGCCAGCCCAAGGTTGGACCAGCATGGGGTCGAATCCTTGCCGTGGCACTCGGCCCACACACACGACCTAGATGTACATCCTCCCTTAGGGGATAATCGATAAAGGGTACCTGGCTCAGGCTGGTGTGTGTGTGTGTGTGTGTGTGTGTGTGTGTGTGTTTGCATACATAGGGGTAAAGACATCGAACACATAAGATAAAGAGACGGAGCAACATTAGTGCAAAATTGAACTTTGCATTAACCAGTTTGGAGTGTCACTGGATCCACTGTTCAGCATTTCTATTGGCAAACATACTTTTTCCAATGTTTTATATTACATCTTTTGACTGCGTGTCGTTTCCTTTATTGTATTCCTGTATTCCTCTTCAAAAAAGAACTTGATTATTTATATTACATTTATTAAGAATTCTAAAGACATGCATCAGATCCAAGAGGAAAAAAATCTAATCTAATCTTTCTTTATATCTGAAGGTTTGGTAGAGCTTAGCTCTCTAGGAGTTGTTGGTTTTGTAACCCTGCTCTGTACTTGTTCAGATTTGATTCACCCTTCAAGTCTCTTGGGAAGCAGAACTGGACTGCATATTCAGGATGTGGTCTTACGGTCGATTTTCCTGACTTTAAAACCTGATATTCGGTTTGTTATATTACTTACGTTTGTATTTAGTGCACTGCACACTGTTGCCATGATAACTCTCCGAGATCCTTTTCTTAGTTACTTTGGATTGTGGATTTTCAATCATTTTATGGGAATTGTTGATGGTCCAAGTGTAAGAGTTTATATTTGTCTGTATTTCATTTGCCCTCTGACAAAGCTGCTAATGGTTTTATAGGCTTACCCATTTGTACCTCTCATTCGTCGTCTTGTATCATCCGCAAAGCTTAATTTGAGGCTTAACGCTAGAGATCGTTCACTAAAAATGAATCGCAAAAAGAGAAAAGAGGGTCAGTGACATATCCCTGTGGTACCCCGCTTGTCACGTTCAGCAAGTCGGAGGCTGGCTGAAAGTGCACGTTGTAGCGCTCTGTCGGATGGTGGTGGTTCAGTTCGGGATTTTTTTCTTTCCACTCCATCCTTCCATTTCTAAGTTGTTCCTCCGCTTCTCCTTGTCCTCTCCACTTATGACACATGTATCCTCTTTGTCAATCTTTCCTCACCCATTCTTTCCGTATGTCCAAACCATTTCAACACACCTTCTTCAGCCCTCTCAACCCCACTCTTTGTATTAACCACACATCTCTCTTACCCTTATATCACATACTCGATGAAATCAACTCATGATATATTGTCCTCAAACATTTCATTTTAAGCACATCCGCCTTCCTCCGCACACACACCCCCTCATCTATAGCCCATGCCTCGCATCCATACTACATGGATAGGGGTCACTATGCATTCAGATCTACTCACATTCACCCTCCCAGATAACGAACTCGCATTCCACACTGTCATCAGGACCTCCAGAACCTCAACTGCATATTCTCAGCCGAATGGCCGCCAGAATTCAATAAATCGTTCTTTGTTATATATATATATTTGTTTTCGTTAACAGTAGAGTTATTGGAGTGGCAATTATATGTATATATATATATATCTCCTCCTGGCCAGGAGTGTTGCAAGTGAGAATGGTGTAGGTACGAGTCCACGATAGATGCCATCATGGCCCATGCATCATAAACTGTGTAGATATATATATTTTTGAGTGTTCTTTTGTTCGTCGCGTGTGTTCGCGCTTTTGCGAAACGAGGGAAGAATTAAACTCTGATCCCACGTCGTCAGCTTCCGATTGCGATGTTTATAATCGTGATCAACAGATGGGAAATATTCCCTCACTGTGATCGAGGTAGAGCTCACATTTTTTTTTTTTTTTTTTTTGATATAACCGATTAATGTTTATGGCTGAGGGCAAAACAACAGTGATGTACGACAGTGTCCATAATGGTGGTAGTCAATAACATGTCCCTCTTCCCCTGTCCATCACTCGCCCTATTTTAGGATGAGGGAACGAGGGTCGGGTCTACCTCCGGCCTCCCCTGTGATACTCCCTCACCAGCCTGGTGTCGCCAGCTCGGTGATTTCCGTGGGTGCTTCGTGTCCTTACCTTCCACATGATAACGTGTAGATTCTCCGTTGACTTGTCCCAGTCTGGCCACGTCCGATTCTCCACCTCGGTGCGTGCTTCACCACAGTGCCTTCCTCACCACCCTCTGAGTCATATGGAGAGGACTCTAGCCTCTGATTTTATATGTAGAGGACTCTGGCCTCAGAGTCATATGTAGAGGACTCCGGTCCTGTAAAAGCCTAAAATTATGTAGCGAGTATGGGTACGCACGGACGGCTACCAGAAGTCAACCGAAATACGGTCGTATATTTCTGTCGTAAGTCGAACATCACTCCTCACCGGTTCTCTCTCTCTCTCTCTCTCTCTCTCTCTCTCTCTCTCTCTCTCTCTCTCTCTCTCTCTCTCTCTCTCTCTCCTTCTTCCCCCGCCCATACGTCCACATCCCTCAGCACAACGGCCAATGCTCGCTACTCCGCTCGTAGCTCTCTCATCGATGTAATTCCCCTGGTGTACGTGTGTACTTGAATCGCCTCGTCTTTCACTTGAAAAACCATCCTGCTGCTATCGAGTGATTCCCCGCCAGCACAGTGTCCACTTACGACGCCCGTAGCATCATCTTGAGCCATCTTTTTTTTTTTTTTGCTGGCTTGCCATTTGCTCTCGACGACCTGCGATTCTGCCATGATTTATAACATCAGACACTTGTTATTTTTTGACGACTTTCTTCCTTCAAGTAAACGATGGGTATCACTTAAGGTCGTCGGCCGGTACACAGGGCGTTGCATTTTTGTCGCTGAGAGCGTCACGATGATTACTACTGCCTCGTGAACACCGTGTTTGTCGAAGGTGATTCACATGGCGAGTTGGTAAACTGTACACACACACACACACACACACACAGCACACACACACACAGGCGCGTAATTCCTGACCTGGCCGTGAAGTAAATCACATTTTGTTTGTCGAAACTACAGACTGCAGCGTTTGGAACTCGGTGTTTAGTGAGGCCGAAATATGATTTTCTCTCTCTCTCTCTCTCTCTCTCTCTCTCTCTCTCTCTCTCTCTCCCCGGCTGTTCGTGTAGCGTTCATTGCCGTGTGCAGCGGCAGCCGCGTTGATTCATGGGAAAGACAGGTAACAAACGGCCCGTTGCCCATGACTGGGTTATTTCGGTTAGTATATATATATATATATATATATATATATATATATATATATATATATATATATATATAATATATATATTGTTTTTTTTTTCATACTATTCGCCATTTCCCGCGATAGAGGTAGCGTTAAGAACAGAGGACTAGGCCTTTGAGAGAATATCCTCAAGTGGCCCCCTTCTCTGTTCCTTCTTTTGGAAAATTAAGAAAAAAATATAGGGGAGGATTTCCAGCTCCCCGCTCCCTTCCCTTTTAGTCGCATTCTACGACACACCGGGAATACGTGGGAGGTATTCTTTCTCCCCTATCCCCAGGTATATACATTCATATACAGACATATACATACAAGCACATTAACATAACATATTTCCATACACATACATTTTTTTTTTCAATATTTGCCATTTCCTGCATTAGTGAGGTAGCGTTAAGAACAAAGGACTGAGGTAGGGATAGAACAGTAAGAGCGCTATCTTTCAAACCTCTGGCTACAACATCCGACAGGGAATGAGAAATGAGGTGAATACAGAGTACTAGTGAAGTACGCCTGCGTGGTACCGAATAGGATAGAACGAAAAGGAAACTCTAGCATTGGGATCTGGTTTCGCTGTCCCACCCTCTCCTGCACTACAGTGTATTCTTTGGGTCTGTAATGAGAAGTAATGTATGTGTATATGATTTTTTCCGGTGTTCGTTTTGTAGATAACTGCAACGTTAACAAATTTCCCTAACCATTTTTTTTTTATATTCATAGTTATTGCATTAACCATGTTTGACATTAGATTGTTTTAATGTTTCGCTTGTGTATTTGCGAAGAAACTTGTCCCCGCTTCATCTTCATATCGTTGAAGTAGAAGAAACACAACACATGGAATTTAATTCAAAGCTTTTAATGGGTCACCAAGAAGTCTGTGCTTATAGTAAATGGGATTGAATCCTCTTAGTCTCTTTCGCACTGGCATATTCATCAGAGATAGGATTAGGTTTGTCGTTCTTCTTTGTACACGTTTCGGTTTTCCCCTCATCCCTTTAGGGACCAAAACTGGACTGGATGTTCAAGGTATGATATTACTAGAGCGATAAAGAAAGGAGTCTGTTATGGTTTTCGGTGTAATGTTGTGGGTGTTCGGTGTTTTGTAGTGGGTGTTCGGTGTTTGTTGTGGGTGTTCGGTGTTTCGTAGTGGGTGTAGTGTGTTTTGTAGTGGGTGTTCGGTGTTTTGTAGTTGATGTTCCGGGTAATGAAGCCTAGCCTCATTCATGTCTCCAATTTTACTCGCTGCGTTGCACTCTTCAGTACACTACTGTACTTCAGGTTCGCACAGATGATAACACCCAGATTATTCTTCTTCTCATTCACGTTACACGGCGGATTCCGGAATCATTGTTGACCGTGTGTGTAGTATTCTTACCTCCAACGTGCCTAACTTTACATATGCTTAATTTCTAAAGCCATTTGCCGAGCCACTCGGCTGCCGCTGTGTCAAGATCTCTCTTGAATTATTCCTCGGTCTTGCTTATTTATAGCTCTTCCTCCCAGTGTTGTATACTAGTAACAAATTTGGAGGTCTTAGATACGAGACCCAGTTCACATCATGAATGTATAGGACGAAAAATGTGTGTTATGCTGGCAGGAAAACCTTCCCGGGGTTTACGTGGATCAAACCCCGGATGTCAAGTGCAGCTGGTAGAGAGAGAGTGGTAGTGTAGTGACGCCCCTGATACCAGTATGAACTGGTCGTTGCGACTGGTAGAGAGAGAGTGTGGTAGTATGGTGGCGCCCCTGGTACCGTTGTGGACTGGTCATGAGTGGTGGCTAGGGATGGGGTGACGCCTAGGGCCATTTGAGCAGTGTGGTTGGTTGGTACTGGTGTGGTGTGTGTGGTGACCGCTGGGGACATGCGAGTGGTGTGGTTGATACTAGTGGTGGAGTGGGGGGTGACTGCAGGGGGCATTTGGGTAGTTTGGTTGGCACTGATATGGAGTGGGAGTACTACTAGGGACATGGGAGTGGTGTGTGGTTGATGCTGGTGGTGGAGTGGGATGTCCTCTGGGGGCATTTGGGTGGTGTGGTTGGTCCTGGTGGTGGAGAGAGAGAGAGAGAGAGAGGGGGGTGTCCACTGGGGACATGAATAAAGTGAGAGACCTCGCACCAGCATCAGGGGAAATCGCTCCGATGGAAAAGAACGGAATTGGGTCTCACACAGAATTAAAAAGGAAACTGGATTTGAATGGAAATGGCGATGTTCCGGAAATGGCCATGCTGAAGTTTTCTCTGTGGAATATTGAGGTTTGATGTGAAAACATGTATGAGGTTAATGAAAGTTGTCTTGTGTTTTTATTGTATTGCTTGTGTTAGGGTGTGGGTGGTGGATGGGGACTAATACCGTCGTAAGTAACGTACACGTGTGTCAGTTTGTGGGATACTTGAAGGAATCAGTGTCGAGGTTGTTGATTTGTTTATGTGCCTAGTGGGAATGCAGTTACCAGGTCTTGATGATGATGATGATTCGACACCTGGTTTTCACTGCTTTATGTATTGATTCCAACACACACACACACACACACACACACACACACACACACACACACACACACACACACACGAGCGGACATTAAGTATATCATATACGATACACCAGTTGGAAAAGTGATTATGTAATGCTCAAGTCTAATTATGTGGAGAATGATCTTAATTGAAACAGCAGAGATGAGACAAGATCTAAAGAGGAGATATAATCTTGGACACTACACAGAATTCAACCCAAATATTTACGACAACAACACAGATCGGGAAATGGAGTTTTGGAGCCAGAATTCAGGTCATTATGGTGGAAGGTCCCGTGAAATTTACAGTGAAGGAGTAGAAACATGGGTACCTCTAGCCTTCTATTCATTGAGAAGGTTAAGACACGGGGGAGGAATGGTACGATAAAAGATATCAAAAAGCAATAGAGCAGATATTCAGTGACAGATATATACGCGGCATCAGTATTTACATGGTATAAGAGCGAGAGAGACAGAGGAGTGCAGCTGGATAAGACAAGAGGAACGGAAAAACTATGAGGAAAACATAGTGGACAAGGCGGGAGAATATCCAAAACTTTTCCCATGAATTCATCTGGAGTCAAATGTTAGTTTAAGAGTAGCTGATCAGACTATGGGATTCCCAGGATACGAGCTGTGGAGGATGACTTAAGGATGGGTATGTGAGGAGCTGAATCACAAGTTCAGAAGTGTTCTCACAATGGAAGCGGCTGTAATGCCAACATCAGGTACATGGGATGGGAAGGAGGCCTCAAAAAGTACTGAAATATCTAAGAAGATGTGAACAGAACACTGAAGAGTCTTAGCTCACACCAAGGCTCATGGTCTTGATGAACTTTCACCGTTATGTGCTAACGATAGGTGCAGACACTGCTGGCAAACCACCTGAAATACTTTCTCAAGTTGTCCCTGGAGAAAAGTAAGAAAAGTTCTGAGGGAGTGGAGTAGGGCAGATGTCATCATACCTTTCAGTACGGAGGGAAGGAGACCAGGAAGACGCGATGAACGACAGACCGATCCCCCAGACGAGTGTGGTCTGAGAAGATCTGGAAAAGGGAACTCGAAAGCCAGTGGATAACTTCCTACTTAGTAATGTGCACAGGAGAGTGGTGCTTGATAGAGTGGTGGCTGCACAGAGCATGAAGACCGGGGAGGAGCATTGTGGATTCTGCAGTGGTAGAGGATATGCGGAACAGACGTAAGCTTTTGAAGAATTTGTTCAAGATAAGCGTGGAGAAAGAGGTTTTGGGAAAGTATATGATGGGGTTTGATGTGGATGCCTTGAGGAAATTATGAATACACATTGTGGGAGGAGAGCTACTATTGGTAGTGTGAAAGAAGGGGAAGTGGTTCCATGTGAAGGATATGTGATGTCATCATGGCTGTTTAATGATGTTTGTGGATGGATAAGGATGCATGGGACGTGTCAGATCCTGTTTGCTGATGGCTTGACCCCCCTGGTGGCAGACTCGCGTGAGAAGCGACGGAGGTTGGTGTTCGAGTTTGGGACAGTGTGTTAAAAGGAGGAAATTCAGGGTTAACGAGAATTAGAATTATGGTACGAGGATTAGCAAGAGGGAAAGGCAAGTGGGTTGGGATGGACGTTTGAATGGAGAGAATTGGGAGGAATTGGAGCGTGTTAGATACCTGGGAGTGGATATGACAACGGGTGGAACTATTGGAGCAGAAGTGAGGCATAGGGTGGGAAGGGGGGGCAAACGTCATCGGTGCAGTGAGTGTGCGGCATGAGAGATCACTGTCTGTGAGTGCAAAGATGGTTATGGTGTGGTGTATGGGATTCGTGGGCTCTTACTAGAAAAGAACATTTGAAAACGAATGTGTTGTATGTGAAACGCTTGAGGTGAGTGTGTGAGGGAGGGTTGATCGTGCAAAAAATGATAATAATGAGAGAGAGAGAGAGAGAGAGAGAGAGAGAGAGAGAGAGAGAGAGAGAGAGAGAGAGAGAGAGAGAGAGAAGTAAACTAAGTATGACTGAAAAAAGACGAATGGGCTTTGTTGAAAATGTCTGGACAGATGGAGAAGATGAGTGATGAGAGGCTGAGTAAGTGGATATCTGTCAGGAGTGGAGGAAACGAGGAGGAGACCGAAAATGTGATGGAAGGATCATGTGAAAGATGCTTAAAGTTATCGGGACCCGAACATACAGGAGGGTGAGAGGCATGCAAGGGATAGAACGATTTAGTGTGACATCCAGAGGCTCCTGCTGCCGCCGCCGCCACTCAGTAGCAGGAAAAGGATGGTTCTCTTTGAAGCAAGAAATTCTTTGACGAGACTGTACTCTCTCTCCTCAACCGACAATGGTAGCCTTGCTATGAAAGACTCTACTCACGGTGGAGCCTCAAGCAGGTTGAGTCCCACTGTTGTGGTTTCAATGCATCACACACACACACACACACACACACACACACACACACACACACACAATGAATGTGAGCGAATGAGCCCCTTTTTTTTTTTTTAATTTTTCCCTCTGTACGTGGTGCTACCTTTCTAACGTGGTAAACTTTAAACAGGCATGAAAGACAAAAGGTATATATAATATTGTGTGTGTGTGTGTGTGTGTGTGTGTAAACTCCATGAGAACAATGCACTCGTGCAAACGTAAAGTGAACACAGGTTCTTGACGGTAGTTATTTCTTCTTTAGCAGCAGCAGCAGCAGCAGTTGAGCAAGTTAAAAGGCACCTGCTGAAGTCCCTCCAGGTAGAGTCATGTTTATACTACAATTCAGTGACCAAGGGATGTAAACAGACGGCCTGAATAGTCTCCCTGATGACCTGTTTAGTTAGCGATAACACGAACGTGTGTTTGGTAAGTGCGTGCTTCTGGCAGTGACGCAGCTCAACAGTTACTTGTGTATACGAAAAAATTTCTTGTTTTTCGGAGGGACTTGGAGGACCGATGATAAAATGTCGGTGCGAATTTGAGTTTTTCTAATTTTCATTGGTTTCTCGGTGGCTTACTCTCTCTCTTTTCCCAGTGGGAACTCGGACTCTACCCTCTCGATGATATAAAGTGGGGAGTAGATAAGACACCGTCCTATGATTAAGTGACCGGATGACATCAATGGCGGCCCATGATCAGCTAGGGGGTTGTGGGAGGATGAATGGACGCTTGCTGACCGTAACGGTCTTGTGTGGTGGTAACGCCGGGCGGCAAGTCCGATGGGGAAGCACTCGCTCGGCCGCTGCACGTGCACACTCAGCTCCTTGATACCCCGTCGGTTTCCGCTCCACAGCGAAGTGGGTTGAGTGGGTGAGTGGCTGGCCACGTACAGTCATAGGGAGATGGGGAGGACCTGGGGTGTGATGCCAGACTCTCTCTTATGCTGTTATTCATCATCGTTTGATAACTTTGGCATTGGCTTTTAAAAGCTCCTTCATTACTTGGATGACACTGGGCTCATTAGAAACGGATATATGTAACTAGCTCCCTTATGTACACACACGCATATACGTAATGAGAACGCCAAGCTATCTAGTAACTGTCACAAGCTGTGCAATTTCCAGTCGAAGATCCGTAAAGAATACGTGTTAATTAGGAAAAAAATATTCAATTTGTAGGGCCCTCCATGCTGCAAAGCTTGTTACACATCGTAGTCCCAATTTATATATATATATATATATATATATATATATATATATGTATTTATATTAGTCTAAATATTCACTGTCTAACATTTAAACTCTCCTCCCAGAATTATGCAGATTTGCCGAGGTTTATTAAATAGATAATTATATATTTTTTCATTAGGTATCTTAATCATATTTAGGAATATAATCCACACACATGGTATTGCACTGACATTTTCCCCCTCCAGCATATATGCATTATTGGGAAATTCAACATTTATTGCATAAAAGGTAGAACGTGGCGTGATTTTTTTTTTTTTTCCAGCTACATTACACACTTCCTGCGTACCTTTTGACAGAGGCGTGACGTGGTGGTGAGATTACACTGGCATTAGTCCACTGTCATGCTCTCGTCAAAAAAGAGAAAGAAAAGAACTGACATTAACCTTACGACCTGGTCAAGTCATACTCCAGGTACCGAGAATGTAGAAGATCCTGACCTTAACAGTGGGAGGTCTTCTATCATCCACCATGGGCCCAACATAATGATTTAGCGGTCACGCCCACACAATTAATGCTTTCAGCGTGGTCGACCCGAGAGGCTCGGAGATACTCGCGTCCTTGGCACTCAAACACTGTGGCTCTGGGACGCCAGGGATCACCTTCCCTCACAGGAACCCATGGAGCTCCTCCTCCTCCTCCTCCTCCAATATGAGTTCCATGTGTCCTGGCTCCTGTACCATCGGCATGACTCCTGTGAGACATCGCCAACGCTTGTCTCCTTAAGCAGCTTGAACTACTGGGTCCATGGGCATGCCTTCTGCAGCACGAAGCACAAATGGTAAACTCCCTATAACTCAGGAATTTGGCAATACCTCCTCCCTCCTGTAGAAGCTCCACGAGACCCCCTACAGCCACGCACGTCTCTTACGTGACTTCTGCCTGACCTCCTACACCATCATCAGAGGAACACCTCTCCACCTCGTCTCATCTCGCCTCACTTTACCTCATCTCTCCTCACCTTACGTTCTTACCTGATCCTGCATCACTTGCATGAGCTCTCCCTGAGCTTCACCGCCTGTGTTATTACCCAATAAGGCATTGTTGATACACGTATTTCCATATGGCTCTCTGTGGTCTCACTATTGTAGGAGAATATAAGCTGTACTAGACACATAATGATTGCACTTGACAAAATGTCACTTTATTGAACACGACGATACGACCCTTGAGCACGACGATACGACCCTTGAACACGACGGTACAACCCTTGAACACGACGATACGACCCTTGAACACGACGGTACGACCCTTGAACACGACGGTACGACCCTTGAACACGACGGTACGACCCTTGAGCACGACGGTACAACCCATGAACACGACGATACGATCCTTGAGTACGACGGTACAACCCTTGAGTACGACGGTACAACCCTTGAGCACGACGATACGACCCTTGAGCACGACGGTACGACCCTTGAGCACGACGGTACAACCCATGAACACGACGATACGATCCTTGAGCACGACGATACAACCCTTAAGCACGACGGTACAACCCATGAACACGACGATACGACCCTTGAGCACGACGGTACAACCCTTGAGCACGACGGTACAACCCTTGAACACGACGATACGATCCTTGAGCACGACGGTACAACCCTTGAACACGACGATACGACACTTGAGCACGACGGTACAACCCTTGAACACGACGATACGACACTTGAGCACGATTCTTAAAATCAAGAGGCCAGGTCATCCTTTCGAAGGGTCGTACCGTCGTGATCAAGAAATTAACGTATTATTCTGTTATCTCGTGAATGTTTAATTTCATTTCGTGGTTTCTGAGACGGGGATGAAACATGTCAA
Organism: Panulirus ornatus; assembly: GCF_036320965.1. Taxonomy (NCBI): domain Eukaryota; kingdom Metazoa; phylum Arthropoda; class Malacostraca; order Decapoda; family Palinuridae; genus Panulirus; species Panulirus ornatus. Next base: position 79,718,232 of record NC_092224.1, on the reverse strand, counting down.
TGTAGTCTCGTTAGTATTTTATTGTGATTATTGATAAGATTTACGGTAAAAAAAAAAAAGCCATTTTGATACGCTATATTAGTGCTCCAGGTTCGTATCCATGCTCAAGGGTCGTACACGTGCTCCAGGGTCATACCGTCTTGCTCCGGGGTCGTATTTTCATGCTCCAAGGTCGTACCCGTACTACAGGGTCATATACATGCCCCAGGGTCGTAACCGCTCTACAAGGTCGTACCCATGCCCTAGAGTCGTACCCGCGCTACGAGGTCGTATCCCATACTCTTAGAGTCGTACACGTTCTCCAGAAGTCTAAAAAAAGTTCTTCTTTTGGTCAGCTGTGGCCATTTGGGCAGCTGTGGCCACTTGGGCAGCTGTGGCCACTTGGGCAGCTGTGGCCATTTGGGCAGCCGTGGCCATTTGGGCAGCTGTGGCCATTTGGGCAGCTGTGGCCACTTGGGCAGCTGTGGCCACTTGGGCAGCTGTGGCCACCTGGGCAGCTGTGGCCAGACGGCTTCACCTGGATGTTGGTGGACTCGCCCTCCCACAATGCTATATACAAAACGGAGACTGAAAAAGGCGTAGAAAAATGTATTCCATTGTGAAATAAATTCTCAAAAGTAATTTCAGCCCGGCAGTTCCTGTTTCTTGATTTGTTATATTCATAAAGTGGTGGATCCATTTGACCCAGTGGGTGAGTGAGTGGCTCTTTGTGTAGTGGTCCCCGCAGTGGGGGTAGGTAGGCGGCTCCCACTGCTTTCAAAATTTGTCGTCTAGTGTTGAAATTTTATGTACAATGAGAAAAGATTTTTTGAGGGGTTAGATATTTTTGTGTTGTACATTTTTTTTTTCTTAGTTGAGACGGCACGGTCATCCCTGAACTATATATATATATATATATATATATATATATATATATATATATATATATATATATATACCTTAGCCTGAGCCAGGTACCCATTTTATCGACCAACCCCTAGAGGTGGATGAACAGGTGGGTTGACTGTGGACTGACTGCTGCAGCCAGGATTCGAACCTATGCTCTCAACCCTGGGCGGCGACCCTTGAATGCGTCACGGTCGGGAACGCACACCGTTCTTATTTTCTAAGTGTATCAAGATTGTTCAGTATCTGGAAATATGTTCATAGACAGAGAGACAGACAGTCAAACCTTAAACTTCAAAAAAAAAAAAAAAAAAGGTTTTTGTAAAAGTGGACTCACTTTGCTTGTAGATTGTGAAAGTAATTGATAGAAAGTATGTCGTAATTCTACTGGTTAACCATCCTCCACGAAGACCAGAAGAAATAGACCAACCTTCTGATAAAAATAGTGATGAGAGAATCCAGGAAGAAGCAGGCGGTATAACAGAGCGGTGGTGCAAAGTTCTCATACCCAGGAACTCCAACTGTCGGGGAAACAGACTGGGACACCTTAGATCCCCAAGGAGGGGTGTGGTGTGGAGGAGATATACAAGGAGGTCCTCATTCCGTACATACAGTACAGGCTGAATGGTCTTCATACCAACATATCTGAGGCATCAAGAGGGGGTTTTCTAGAGGTACGGGCGGGCCATCGGATCTGGACGTAGCCATGAAGCACAGCAGAGCCTCGACCTGTGGCTGGAAAAAGTGGTCATCCGATGTTGAAGACGAGTACGTCACCGACGAGGGAGTGCCGGATGACGAGGACACGACTCAGGGTTTTGTAGAAATTATACAGAGGAGATTTGGCGAAGCCTCGAGCACCTATACTGTGCGAGACACATGGAGAGGGTGATTTACCGAATCTGGATTGAAGGCAGTGGTGTTGTAGGTTCGACGAAATCCGTGAGATCAAGGGAGGGAGATACGCATGTACCAGCGGTTAGGAATATTACGAGAGAGAGATAGAGATAGACGAAGAACGAATAATGGACTGGCTCTATACACGTAACAAAGGAAGGGAACACACAAAAACAGAGAGAGAGAGAGAGAGAGAGAGAGAGAGAGAGAGAGAGAGAGAGAGATAACAGGAAATACGAGTGTCAGGCTTGCCTTTGACAGACAACTGGCCAAAAGGGGAGAGGAGCGAGTGACGTGTGAAACATCATGGCTGGTAGAAGGTCAGAAGGTCATTCAAAACGGTTTCACAACTTTTACCAGAGGAAGAATAACAGATGACGACGAAGTCATGTGACTGAGCTCCGAAGGAAAAGTTACTGATGCAGATGATGAGAATGTGTCAAGAGTTGACTGCGAAGTTTCCGTTTGCTGACACACTCAAGACTCGTGGAGGTACTACTGCTGTCAGACAGTCAAGAGGGAAATACCTTCAGATCTACCGACTCCAATGTGGAGCTTCGTTTAGGAGGTAGACTAGCACAAAGCCCCTGGACGAGTGGGGCATCTTACAATGGGAGTGAACACAGAGCCGTGTTCAACCATTGATGATTCCTGACCTGAATGGAGTTGGGTACGATGACAGGAGGGCAGCCCTTAATGCCCACTTGGGGAGAAAGAACAGTAAGTTAGGGCATGATAGTGACACACATTTCTAGATGTGATTATGATGTTTACATATTTCTGTGATGCGAAAGGAGAGTCCAGAATGAGAGGGCACGACTGGAGCTGAGGGTAGAGACGTGTACGGAGGGACGTGAGGGAAGAGACGTGTGCGGAGGGACGTAAGGGAAGAGACGTGTACGGAGGGACGTGAGGGAAGGGAAGAGACGTGTACGGAGGGACGTGAGGGAAGGGAAGAGAAGTGTACGGAGAGACGTGAGGGAAGGGAAGAGACGTGTACGGAGGGACGTGAGGGAAGAGACTTGTACAGAGGAACGTGAGGTGATTGGGACTTAGCCAAGGGTAAAATACGAGGATCCATGAGTGTGACACTCGCTTCTCATACGTACAAACGGTTTAGAACACACACACACACACACACACACACACACACACACTTCATATTCCCAAGTATGACTGAAGAATAACAGGGAAACGAAAAATAATGATAGAAGCCATAAAATCGCTGTGATTGAAGGAGACGGCCAGCTCTCACCAGGGAAGAGAATGTCACATCCAGGAACAAGAAGGAAAAAGCGGACTAATACATCTCGGGAGAATGAGGGTGTCGTTCATATCCTGTATGTTAATTACCTTGGGTTGAGAAACCAACTTGCTGAATGTGTATATATATATATATATATATCTGACTGCCTCGCCTGACTGCCTCGGCTGGTTGACTGCCTGCTCAACGTAGTGTGTTGGGTCGACATACCCACACATACCTTGCCTGAGAGTGTGTGTGTGGTGTATGGGATGAACCGATGGTGTCTGAAGACCGTGAGCACGTAGGCAGCGTGTGAGATTAAGCTACGAATTGACAGTCTGCGGTCTACTTGGATGACCCCAGCCACCCTGGCTGTGCTGATGTAGTTCTGGTGTGGACGACTTGTCTCAGCTGCTGGGGTGGACGGACCTAGAGCTACGCTGATGAAGCTCCTCTGGTGTGGACGACCCTCAGCAGGACGAGGAAGCCCCGGAGTGGACGACTGACCCCACCAGCCAGGCTGGACGACCCTCGGCAGGACGAGGAAGCCCCCGGAGTGGACGACTGACCCCACCAGCCAGGCTGGACGACCTCTCCCTCCACACTGAGGAAGCCTGAGGTGTACACACAGTCTCAGGAGGACGGGGGTCGGGCCTCAGTCCACGTAAGATCAGATCATACTAGGAAATAGATAACCTGGAAGGAGGAGGGAAAATATCCTGCCACAACAGTGTTCTGCCCAGATAAAAACAAGTTATAGTTTGGTGTCGAGTTTTTACGGCCGGATGTAGAGCTGCACCTGGTAGCTGGGACCTTCCTCTGTGTGTGTGTGTGTGTCTGTGTTTCATGCATATATGTACACATATGCATAGACCTTCCCATGAAGGAAACAGCAGTGTCGAGAATACAAAAGGTGTTATCACTATTTTGAATGTTTTGGAGGACACTATATATATATATATATATATATATATATATATATATATATATATATATATATATATACATATACACAAAAGCTTCACATTTAACATAAGTACACATTCATATATACTTTCGAATTAGGACTCTATATTTTAACTCGACTGTCGCCAGCCATCCGTCTCATTAACATTGCACAGGGGACCAAACTGTAAAACTCCCTCCCCATAGAAAACAAGTAGAGGAAATTACATACGCCTATCTTTATACCAACAATGTTGTATGGTTGCGAGGCGTGGGCTATGGATAGAGATGTGCGCAGGAGGATGGATGTGCTGGAAATGAGATGTTTGAGGACAATGTGTGGTGTGAGGTGGTTTGATCGAGTAAGTAACGTAAGGGTAAGAGAGATGTGTGGAAATAAAAAGAGCGTGGTTGAGAGAGCAGAAGAGGGTGTTTTGAAATGGTTTGGGCACATGGAGAGAATGAGTGAGGAGAGATTGACCAAGAGGATATATGTGTCGGAGGTGGAGGGAACGAGGAGAAGAGGGAGACCAGATTGGAGGTGGAAAGATGGAGTGAAAAAGATTTTGTGTGATCGGGGCCTGAACATGCAGGAGGGTGAAAGGAGGGCAAGAAATAGAGTGAATTGGAGTCATGTGGTATACAGGGGTTGACGTGCTGTCAGTGGATTGAAGCAAGGCATGTGAAGCGTCTGGGGTAAACCATGGAAAGCTGTGTAGGTATGTATATTTGCGTGTGTGGACGTGTGTATGTACATGTGTATGGGGGGGGGGGGGTTGGGCCATTTCTTTCGTCTGTTTCCTTGCGCTACCTCGCAAACGCGGGAGACAGCGACAAAGTATAAAAAAAAAAAAAAAAAAAAAAAAAAAAAATCTTTATACCTACGCATATACATACTTTTACGCTCATAGGAACGCCGACACAGCCCTTGGCCACACACACACTACACCACACCGACACAGCCTTTGGCCACACAGACTACACCACCGTTGCAGACGACCCTCGCACAGACACACACACACACACATGTACTCTGACATTCCGTGGGTGCCGGCAGCCGGCTCCTTATTACCTCCAACTAAAATCCCTTATTAGCTCCGGCCTGGCCTGCCTCCCGCCTCTTCAGGCCACGGAGTTTTCCCGCCATCAAAGCGGGCCCGAAATTGCCTGAGCGGTGTTGCCAACTCCTCACAGCGGACCTAAACCCCGGGAATATCGGCCGCGGGAGGAGAGAGCCAGCCAGCCCCGGGCTGGAATGGACTGCAGGCTTGAAATGCCCCTTGAATAGCGTTCAGGTGATGGGAGATGTAGCCATGATACTTTCCTCAAAGTGGGTGTTTAAAATGCCCTAAAGTAGGCACGGAAGTGTCTGTGGACGAGTTTAAGGCATTCGTATCATAGGCCTAAAGTGCCAGCGTTCATTTTTAGGCCATTTTTTCTTTCTCTTCTCGTTCTGTTCTTCCCGTTAGGATGGAGGCTTCGCTGTAGTGAGCTGGGGCCAGTGGCTGAAGACGCCTAATCGTTTGTTGCGTGATGGATGTCCAGATAACACGGATGCAAGGCAAACCTCTCCAGAACAGTTTTGCATATGGTCTAAAAGTATAAGTGTTCTTAGTGATAAAGTAAACTTAAAGGTACTATCAGTAAGATTTGCCAAATGCTTCTGTATGGGATGTAAATAGTGGTTGAAAATCGGGTTGAATATATAAATTGTCTCGATGCGTCTCCATATGTCCGCGTTTATAATTTCCCCGAAAGTGGATTGTAATGACACTTAAAACAGGTTTTAAATATTTTTTTTTACAAGCAAATGTAAATTTTGAAACGCCCATCTTGATTTTCTGAAAGTGGGCCACGAATCAACATAACACTTTGGGTCATTAAGCACCCTCGGGAACACACGCACCCATCACAGTTCGAGTACAGAGGTTCGATCCGAGGCGCTGGGTGGGGCTGGTCGTGGTACCCTCACGATAGACCTTATTAATTCCATGTCCTTAAGGGAAACGCCGACATTTTCCTCCGAGTTGGTTCAAGTTTCGACATTAGATTCTACACACGTTTCCGAAATTGTATACATCAAGCTTAAATTTTTTTTTCTCCATAACCTAATTGAGTGATATACATGCCATGCACTGGATCACTCTACCAACACATTGCCTGAGCCAGTCATGCACACACAGACTATGTTACGCATTTCACTTGAGCCATTCATTTACGTAGAGAACCTCTCCTATACACAAGATGACCTGTCATACACACACACACACACACACACACACACACACACACCGACTCACTCTCCTGTATTCCGCGTCATCGTTCCTGCTGTAAGGGTGGAGTTTGTGCCTATTGTAGTACAGAAAAGACTCCTATTGCTCGTCTCTTGCTTCCTCGGTTACCTCGCTGTTGTGTTTGGTTTATTTCCTCCTCGGTTCCTCTGCTGTGTCCAACTCTTGGACTGTTTGACTTCTTGCCACGCAGCTCTGCTCTCTCTTTTCAGCCACGTTCTGAAGGAGATCTATGAAGGAGATTTCATTGTTTCCCACAAGGATGGGTTAGGTTCTGCCCATGACGATCCTAGAGGAGTGGCAGCGTTTTCTCGATTTCCCCCGAATGATCTGGAACATTTAAACATCCTACCCCAGTTCACGGCCGGCATGATCACTCTGTTAACACACTTGACCTCTTTTTTCTTTTCTGTTTTCCTCCTCTGAACCTTCACTATACATACGCCATTTCTGCCCCTCTTACCACAATCTTGTTTCCGTTTAATCCTCATTGGCCTCGCCCATCCTCTTATACCCCAACCTCGAAACGCCAAACTTCGGCACCTTGGAAGAGGTGAGTGGTCATCCCTGCACAGCTTCTTTATTGACTTTCCCAGGTGTGGTTATGGGCTTATCAGGTCGGGATGTCTCGTGTTGTGCTGAATGCAGCACGATGGAGGTTACCATGGCCGGGACGGAGGCCTACATCCTCCCATCTTCACTCAATTCTTTTTCTCCTCAGTTGTGGTTTGATCGCTCATGCACCGTCGCATCATTGATCCCGCCCCTAAAAAAAAGGACACCGCTCTAACTCCTTCGACTATCGTCCCCATTGCTCTTACATCTGTTGTCTCCAGAGTCTTTGAAACTCTTCTAAACTCTCACTTTTTTTTCCAAACGCTTAGAATCCCATTCTCTTCCCTGAGATCACCAGTATAGATTTCGCAATGTTAGGTCTAATGGTGATGTTCTATCCTGTGTGACTTGCCTCTGGTCCTCCTCTCTTCAACCCCTCGACATCTCCACAAAGTATTTGAGAGGGTGTGCCATAAGTCTTTGCCTTCTGAACTCGTTTCTTCGGTTTCATTCCTTTTCTCTGTCCTGTGATGCATAGTAGTGTCCTCTCTGGTCGGTATTCTGCAGCGGTAGTATTCGATGGAGCGACTTTCCTATCTTATCAATAGTGGTATTCCTCAGGATTCTGTACTGTCACCTACTCTCTTATCTCAATATATTATCTTCTTTCTTCTGCAGCTGACCCCTATTCACTCTTGTGCTAATGTCTCCACTTTACACGCTTTAGCTCACTTTTCCTCCTCTCTTCCCTTTAATACTCGTTTTCCTTCTTGTACTGATCGTATTTCCTCTCTCATTTCTGACTTGTGGAGCATTTCGGGCTGGGGAGGCAGTTACCAAGTTAAATTCAGTAGCGCTAAGACGCAATTTCTCTCTATATCTCTAAGAATCGTCTGCTACCCCTGTGTTCCGTCACAAAACACCACAGCTCAACCTTATAATACGTCTGCTTCCCCTGTGTTCCGTCTCAAAACATCACAGCTCAACCGTATAATAGAATGAACATGTTTGGCCATAACCATCTCCCTCTCTCTGACTTGGAAACCTCCAATGTAATTAGCATCACAAAGTCAACTCCTCCAAAAACTGGGAGTGTTGTGTAGATTCCGTTATTATTATTATTGAGCAGCTGTATCACATATACGCGGGGGCTGGAAATCCTCCCCTCTCATTTTTTTTTTCTTTTTTTTTCCAAAAGAAGGAACAGAAAAGGGGGCCAAGTGAGGATATTCCCTCAGAGGCCCAGTCATCTGTTCTTAACGCTAACTTGCTAACGCGGGAAATGGCGAATAATTTGAAAGAAAGAAATATATATATATTGATGCACGAGACCGGGTCATATATATATATATATATATATATATATATATATATATATATATATATATATATATATATATATATATGGGGATAGGGGAGAAAGAATACTTCCCACGTATTCCCTGCGTGTTGTAGAAGGCGACTAAAAGGGAAGGGAGCGGGGGGCTGGAAATCCTCCCCTCTCGTTTTTTTTTTTTTTTTTTTAATTTTCCAAAAGAAGGAACAGAGAAGAGGGCCAGGTGAGGATATTCCCTCAAAGGCCCAGTCCTCTGTTCTTAACGCTACCTCGCTATCGCGGGAAATAGCGAATAGTATAAAAAAAAAAAAAAAAAAAAAATATATATATATATATATATATATATATATATATATATATATATATATATATATATATATATATATATAATATCCGCCCGAGCATGGAATAGTGTTCACACATGTGGGGCGGAGGTGGGGAGCTCAACCTCCACCTCTCTATTAACCAGAGTGGAATCAAAAGCCTTCAGTCTTATTAATCCCCTCTGGCATCATCTCTCTCTCTCTCTCTCTCTCTCTCTCTCTCTCTCTCTAACCTTCCCTTCCTGTACGCCGCGAGGTTGCTGCTGCTCTGCTCTGCTCTGCTCTCTCTCTCTCTCTCTCTCTCTCTCTCTCTCTCTCTCTCTCTCTCTCTCTCTCTCTCTCTTTGTAGATATTATATTGACCTCTGTTTTCGTGAGCCATCTGTGTGTGTGTGTGTGTGTCTGTGTGTCTGTGTGTCCCACTCTGAAGGTTTGGCTGGACGCGTGTCACGCGTGGGACGCTGCTTCCCACAGCTTCTGTGTGGAGATCGGTCTCTCGAGGATTGGCTTTTATGATGACTTCCTCGTACCGCTGAACTTCGGGGGAATTCTCCACCTTCATTTGTCTTTCCTTCTTCACATAACCTGACTTCCTTCATGAAGAGTCAGGTCGACAAGCACAGGTGGAGCCAGGATTAGTTTCTACTTTTTTCAGTTCAACTTTCATTCATTTTTTTTTCCTTCGCTCGAGATGATGACGTTGACGGGGTCACAGTTTTCTGTCCGTGTCATGCTGGTCACATATTCACTGTCATGCACATTACCCGAGCCAGTCATGCACATAGAGACTGCCACTGCTATGCACAGCTCCTCCTTAGCTTGTCATGCACACAGCAACTCCCACTACCATGCACAGCACCTCCTGAGCCAGTCATGCACACACTCCCACTGCTATGCACAGCACCTCCTAAGCCAATTAGGCACACAGAGACGCACTGCCATGCACAGCGCCACCTGAGCCAGTCATGCACACAGTGATCCTCACTGCCATGCACAGCGCCACCTGAGCCAGTCATGCACACAGCGATTCTCACTGCCATGCACAGCGCCACCTGAGCCAGTCATGCACACAGCGCCTCTCTGCACCGGCACAACAAAGCTGGACCGTGAAATTGAAAACACAAAATTAATTAAATAAATACTTTGCCTCTGGGGGCCTGGTCTCTGCCTGGGGGGGTTTCTGGTCTCTAAAAGTACATCCAACATGGGGGATTTCTGCTTACAGAAAAGTTGCTTCGGGTCATTAACACTGTGAGCACGATGGAACGAACCATGGGCTTGGTGGTATGAACTGTGAGCATGTTGGAACGAACGATGAGCATGATGGTACAAACCTTGAGGATGATGGTACGAAGTGTGAGCATGATTGTGCGAACCACGAGCACGTTGGAACGAACCATGGACATGGTGGTACGAACCTTGAGCATGATGGTACGAACATTGAAGCACGATGGTACGAACATTGAGCACGACGGAGCGGCTGTTGAACACATGAGAATGACCCTTAAGCACTGAGGTATGAGCCGGGAGTATGATAAGACCAATTTAGATCTAGTGGTTCAGGTCAAAGGCCACAGAGCCTCAAACCCCAAGGGTCGTGCCGACGTGCTCAAGGGTCGTACCGACGTGCTCAAGGGTCGTACCGACGTGCTCAAGGGTCGTGCCGAAATGTTTCATGGTCGTAAGATTCGCATGGGTTCTCGAGAGGACGTTCTATACACGATGAGTTTTCGGTTTATAGAGTCGAGAACAAGTGGTCTTTGGTTTCTAAAAAGTTAATAGGCTTGAATTCTTTTTACGGGGGGGTTTTCCAACACCGCAAGAAACTCGCGTAAGTATTTTAAGACGAGCGACTTAGGGTGGCGTTTCTTGTTTCTGAAACATAGCAGTTCGATTTTAGTATAAGTGTGGGAAAACTGTAGAGATTGTGAAGTGTGTCAGAGAGTAAGAGAGTACTGTAAAGAATTGTTTGGATGTTGAGAGAGAGACGTGTCTGTTGGCAGGCAGACATTAAAGTAAGGAAAGAGAGGAATGGATATAAGAGAGAGAGGGAGGCATTACAAAGGAGGATGTAAAAGCTCTTCGATAATACTGCAGTTGGGGTCCGTGGATCTGGGAGTGGTGAGGAGTGGAGGCGATCCTGGCGTGGGTGGGGTTGATGTGGTGAGTGTGGCAGGTGAGCGTGGTGGAGTGGTCAGGTGCCCGACGACTGGAGGGAGACAGAGAGGCTGTAACCGACTGCCCCAACGTATGTAAGGTAAGAGGGGGAGCAAAAGTGAGTGTAAGGAATATAGAAGAGTGGAGAGTTTCATTAGCCTAGCTGGCAAGGTGTGATGGTGAAGGATGGTGATGGTGAGGAACATAGTGAGGTTTGGGATAGGAAGAGAAGGTGTAGACCTGGATTAGGTACTTAAGTAAGCAATGAAGAAGGTTCTTAAGAAGAAAAAAGGTGCTAACAGCATCTGTGAACCTGGAAACAGTGATAGGATACTCTAAAGGTGGAAATCTTATTGGGCAGTTCTCGTAGTATGATGTGTATCCAGGACTTTGAATGATGCTAAGTACTTTCCAGAGAGAGAGAGAGAGAGAGAGAGAGAGAGAGAGAGAGAGAGAGAGAGAGAGAGAGAGAGAGAGAGAGAGAGAGAGAGAAATTAGTGGTGGCATGAGCGAGTACGAAGTATTTCATACAGGCCTCGAGCCTTGTCGGTGTGGGTCTCTAGAACACCCTTGATAACCTGGTGGTCAATACATCGTCCAGTCATGTCAAGCAGGTTTGAGGTAGACACCAGCAGGAGTGTTGTGCGGTGGTGTGATGTCCCATTGGGGTCATGGATGTGCCTCGTGCGTAGCCTGGCTGACACTCTGGGAATGGTGGCGTTATCAGTTGTCGTCATCCATTCATCCGTCGTTGTCATCCTCGTTTCAACCTGGACCTTCGCCATGGTCGTGAGGTGTCAAGTCTTAAACCATATCCTGCATACAGTTGTTCCTCAACATTCACAACATCGGTTGTTATCAGACCCATAACTCGTCTGATGTATGGAGGAGTTATATACCCTTATAGAGAGGGTTCAACGAACCTTGGGTTCACAAGCACCAAGAAGATATATATATATATATATTGAACTGCAGGTCGTTACAATGAACTCTTAATTTCCTGTATGATAAATTAGGCTCGAATATTGAACTCTGTTCACGGATGATGTACTTCGGACTGGAACGATATATCTGGGATGGTATGATGGATCCCCAAGGGCTCGTATAACGAAGCCCCGGCTTGTGTTCTATAGGCCACGTCACCAGCAGGGAATCGTCCCAGTTTCGCGCCACCGTCTCGGACATCCATGACTCGAGTCTCGTTTTCAGCAGGTGCTCCACGTCAATGCAGGAGAGGTCGACGCTAATGCTGGATTTGTCTCGTGCTCCTGGAGGGGGTCTTTCGTTAGTGGTTCATACTGCTGGAGGGGGTCTTTTGTTAGTGGTCCATACTGCTGGAGGGGGTCTTTTGTTAGTGGTTCATACTGCTTGAGGGGGTCTTTTGTTAGTGGTTCATACTGCTGGAGGGGGTCTTTCGTTAGTGGTTCATACTGCTGGAGGGGGTCTTTTGTTAGTGGTTCATACTGCTTGAGGGGGTCTTTTGTTAGTGGTTCATACTGCTGGAGGGGGTCTTTTGTTAGTGGTTCATACTGCTGGAGGGGGTCTTTCGTTAGTGGTTCATACTGCTGGAGGGGGTCTTTCGTTAGTGGTTCATACTGCTGGAGGGGGTCTTTCGTTAGTGGTTCATACTGCTGGAGGGGGTCTTTTGTTAGTGGTTCATACTGCTGGAGGGGGTCTTTCGTTAGTGGTTCATACTGCTGGAGGGGGTCTTTCGTTAGTGGTTCATACTGCTGGAGGGGGTCTTTTGTTAGTGGTTCATACTGCTGGAGGGGGTCTTTCGTTAGTGGTTCATACTGCTGGAGGGGGTCTTTCGTTAGTGGTTCATACTGCTGGAGGGGGTCTTTCGTTAGTGGTTCATACTGCTGGAGGGGGTCTTTCGTTAGTGGTTCATACTGCTGGAGGGGGTCTTTTGTTAGTGGTTCATACTGCTGGAGGGGGTCTTTCGTTAGTGGTTCATACTGCTGGAGGGGGTCTTTTGTTAGTGGTTCATACTGCTGGAGGGGGTCTTTTGTTAGTGGTTCATACTGCTGGAGGGGGTCTTTCGTTAGTGGTTCATACTGCTGGAGGGGGTCTTTTGTTAGTGGTTCATACTGCTGGAGGGGGTCTTTTGTTAGTGGTTCATACTGCTGGAGGGGGTCTTTTGTTAGTGGTTCATACTGCTGGAGGGGGTCTTTCGTTAGTGGTTCATACTGCTGGAGGGGGTCTTTCGTTAGTGGTTCATACTGCTGGAGGGGGTCTTTTGTTAGTGGTTCATACTGCTGGAGGGGGTCTTTTGTTAGTGGTTCATACTGCTGGAGGGGGTCTTTTGTTAGTGGTTCATACTGCTGGAGGGGGTCTTTTGTTAGTGGTTCATACTGCTGGAGGGGGTCTTTTGTTAGTGGTTCATACTGCTGGAGGGGGTCTTTTGTTAGTGGTTCATACTGCTGGAGGGGGTCTTTTGTTAGTGGTTCATACTGCTGGAGGGGGTCTTTCGTTAGTGGTTCATACTGCTGGAGGGGGTCTTTTGTTAGTGGTTCATACTGCTGGAGGGGGTCTTTTGTTAGTGGTTCATACTGCTGGAGGGGGTCTTTTGTTAGTGGTTCATACTGCTGGAGGGGGTCTTTTGTTAGTGGTTCATACTGCTGGAGGGGGTCTTTTGTTAGTGGTTCATACTGCTGGAGGGGGTCTTTTGTTAGTGGTTCATACTGCTGGAGGGGGTCTTTTGTTAGTGGTTCATACTGCTGGAGGGGGTCTTTTGTTAGTGGTTCATACTGCTGGAGGGGGTCTTTCGTTAGTGGTTCATACTGCTGGAGGGGGTCTTTTGTTAGTGGTTCATACTGCTGGAGGGGGTCTTTTGTTAGTGGTTCATACTGCTGGAGGGGGTCTTTCGTTAGTGGTTCATACTGCTGGAGGGGGTCTTTCGTTAGTGGTTCATACTGCTGGAGGGGGTCTTTCGTTAGTGGTTCATACTGCTGGAGGGGGTCTTTTGTTAGTGGTTCATACTGCTGGAGGGGGTCTTTTGTTAGTGGTTCATACTGCTGGAGGGGGTCTTTTGTTAGTGGTTCATACTGCTGGAGGGGGTCTTTTGTTAGTGGTTCATACTGCTGGAGGGGGTCTTTCGTTAGTGGTTCATACTGCTGGAGGGGGTCTTTCGTTAGTGGTTCATACTGCTGGAGGGGGTCTTTTGTTAGTGGTTCATACTGCTGGAGGGGGTCTTTCGTTAGTGGTTCATACTGCTGGAGGGGGTCTTTTGTTAGTGGTTCATACTGCTGGAGGGGGTCTTTTGTTAGTGGTTCATACTGCTGGAGGGGGTCTTTCGTTAGTGGTTCATACTGCTGGAGGGGGTCTTTTGTTAGTGGTTCATACTGCTGGAGGGGGTCTTTCGTTAGTGGTTCATACTGCTGGAGGGGGTCTTTTGTTAGTGGTTCATACTGCTGGAGGGGGTCTTTTGTTAGTGGTTCATACTGCTGGAGGGGGTCTTTTGTTAGTGGTTCATACTGCTGGAGGGGGTCTTTCGTTAGTGGTTCATACTGCTGGAGGGGGTCTTTCGTTAGTGGTTCATACTGCTGGAGGGGGTCTTTTGTTAGTGGTTCATACTGCTGGAGGGGGTCTTTCGTTAGTGGTTCATACTGCTGGAGGGGGTCTTTTGTTAGTGGTTCATACTGCTGGAGGGGGTCTTTCGTTAGTGGTTCATACTGCTGGAGGGGGTCTTTTGTTAGTGGTTCATACTGCTGGAGGGGGTCTTTCGTTAGTGGTTCATACTGCTGGAGGGGGTCTTTCGTTAGTGGTTCATACTGCTGGAGGGGGTCTTTTGTTAGTGGTTCATACTGCTGGAGGGGGTCTTTTGTTAGTGGTTCATACTGCTGGAGGGGGTCTTTTGTTAGTGGTTCATACTGCTGGAGGGGGTCTTTCGTTAGTGGTTCATACTGCTGGAGGGGGTCTTTTGTTAGTGGTTCATACTGCTGGAGGGGGTCTTTTGTTAGTGGTTCATACTGCTGGAGGGGGTCTTTTGTTAGTGGTTCATACTGCTGGAGGGGGTCTTTCGTTAGTGGTTCATACTGCTGGAGGGGGTCTTTCGTTAGTGGTTCATACTGCTGGAGGGGGTCTTTCGTTAGTGGTTCATACTGCTGGAGGGGGTCTTTCGTTAGTGGTTCATACTGCTGGAGGGGGTCTTTCGTTAGTGGTTCATACTGCTGGAGGGGGTCTTTCGTTAGTGGTTCATACTGCTGGAGGGGGTCTTTCGTTAGTGGTTCATACTGCTGGAGGGGGTCTTTTGTTAGTGGTTCATACTGCTGGAGGGGGTCTTTTGTTAGTGGTTCATACTGCTGGAGGGGGTCTTTTGTTAGTGGTTCATACTGCTGGAGGGGGTCTTTCGTTAGTGGTTCATACTGCTGGAGGGGGTCTTTCGTTAGTGGTTCATACTGCTGGAGGGGGTCTTTTGTTAGTGGTTCATACTGCTGGAGGGGGTCTTTTGTTAGTGGTTCATACTGCTGGAGGGGGTCTTTTGTTAGTGGTTCATACTGCTGGAGGGGGTCTTTTGTTAGTGGTTCATACTGCTGGAGGGGGTCTTTTGTTAGTGGTTCATACTGCTGGAGGGGGTCTTTCGTTAGTGGTTCATACTGCTGGAGGGGGTCTTTTGTTAGTGGTTCATACTGCTGGAGGGGGTCTTTTGTTAGTGGTTCATACTGCTGGAGGGGGTCTTTTGTTAGTGGTTCATACTGCTGGAGGGGGTCTTTCGTTAGTGGTTCATACTGCTGGAGGGGGTCTTTTGTTAGTGGTTCATACTGCTGGAGGGGGTCTTTCGTTAGTGGTTCATACTGCTGGAGGGGGTCTTTTGTTAGTGGTTCATACTGCTGGAGGGGGTCTTTTGTTAGTGGTTCATACTGCTGGAGGGGGTCTTTTGTTAGTGGTTCATACTGCTGGAGGGGGTCTTTCGTTAGTGGTTCATACTGCTGGAGGGGGTCTTTCGTTAGTGGTTCATACTGCTGGAGGGGGTCTTTTGTTAGTGGTTCATACTGCTGGAGGGGGTCTTTTGTTAGTGGTTCATACTGCTGGAGGGGGTCTTTTGTTAGTGGTTCATACTGCTGGAGGGGGTCTTTTGTTAGTGGTTCATACTGCTGGAGGGGGTCTTTCGTTAGTGGTTCATACTGCTGGAGGGGGTCTTTCGTTAGTGGTTCATACTGCTGGAGGGGGTCTTTTGTTAGTGGTTCATACTGCTGGAGGGGGTCTTTCGTTAGTGGTTCATACTGCTGGAGGGGGTCTTTCGTAAAGGTCGATCTGCCACGCCCTGCCTGTGTTGTGGTCTCTGATTGGTTGTCCGACACGAAAAGATGTTCTGAAGAAAACGTACTGTAAGGTTTTACTTTTACTTGACTTTGATACAGAGTCAAAGGTGTGGTCTCTCGCCATTCTTCAAGGAAAACGTTGCGACAGAGGTAAAAAAAGAAAATGTAGGTTGGAATATCCTTTTATACTGAATAATAAAGTTTAGCGGGTCCAGTTGACAGGTTGTGATCAGGGACTTTAGCCCAAATACCAGGTAAAGTCTCGGGTGTATTATATCGTCACTACATTTACCTAATAGGACAGGCACTGGAAGACGTGCATATTGTATCGCAGCCCCTGCAGAAGAAACTCCTGCGTTCTCTGCCACTCCGGGTTCTATTGTCGGATGGATTCGGTCGATCTGGGTCCAGAGGTAAGGCAAGCTTGAACACCGGCATTTGAAAGAGTCGACCAAAGAATGCCAGCGGTAGTGGCACACGGTGAGGTAGAGCAGGTATTTGCCTGGCTCCTGGGGAAGTCTATTGATCCAATCTTAGCGAGATAGATTCCACGGATGGACTCTCTCCGTCCGAGGCCCTAATGAAAGATTCATCTGAAGACCAGCTTATCTGGGGTAGATGAAATAAGATACCCGTAGCTAAAGATTCATCTTGAGACCAGCTTAGCTGGGGAGATGCGATAAGACACCCGTAAATGAAGATACGTTTGAAGACCAGCTTAGCTGGGCAAGATGATATATAAACACCTGTAGGTAATAGCACTTGCCAAAAGAGGGCGTTCAGTGTTCATGATAGTGACGATAATTGGTTATCATTTTAAGATGCGACCAGCGTACTGAGGAACCAGCGCCAGGGTGATTGGCTGATTGGTTGCCTTACGCCACCAACTACCAGGGTCATTAAGGTCGTCATTGTCAAGCTACTACTACTTCCACCAACCTGAAATACCTTCAACACCATCTTCAGGTGTGGAGGATGATTCTCAGGCAACATGCACTCTCGCTATGCATGTGGCCCGCACCTTGAGTGTGGTCGTATGTCGGCGAGCAGAACCAACTGTGGACTGGTTTTTTTATTACTACAGGGAGGTTCCACGATGACCTTTTCCCTCCACCCTCTGTGGAGAAGGGATTTCAGTCAGCTTGGAGTCCGGGCAGTGCACCTGCCGAGAGAGAGAGAGAGAGAGAGAGAGAGAGAGAGAGAGAGAGAGAGAGAGAGAGAGAGTACTTCAGAGTGTTTACCACTATCCAAAAGGCACCGACAGCTACCGCTCACTGCAGAATGTTTAAAAGATACGGAGGACGACTTTTCAAGTGCTGTGTGTGAAGATGGAGAGACTAAGTTTGTGGAGTGACGGCCAGCTGCCCGCTTGTGGGTGAGGGAGGGAGAAAAGACTGGTACCTGCACCAAGAGGAGTGACACTTGACAGCTTCTGAAGTGTTGGCT
Source organism: Panulirus ornatus (assembly GCF_036320965.1). Taxonomy (NCBI): domain Eukaryota; kingdom Metazoa; phylum Arthropoda; class Malacostraca; order Decapoda; family Palinuridae; genus Panulirus; species Panulirus ornatus. The sequence goes on along the minus strand of NC_092224.1, from coordinate 79,700,888 downwards.
CACTACGCAGCCGTCACTAACCCTCCCGGTGCCCAGGCGGGTTGTACTACCGGTGATAGTACCTCCCTTGTCGGTGGCTGTGAGGTAGATGAATAGATAGATAGAAAGAGAAAGGTAGAGAAAAGAAAGATAGATAGAGTGGAACATGGAGACATTTTGTAAAAATGTTGATAGACATCATGAACTGCTTTACTTTCGTCATACATGTTGATATCAGAAATGAAATCAAGCACATTTGTTAGACAAGCGATTTCGTGGAGAACCGCTCTGAGAACCGTTTATTAAGTGGTGGTCCTCTAAATGGTTTACAATACCCTCTCGAATGGTGTTTGCCACACGTTTTCCAACTACACACGTTAAGCTAATTGACGAGGATTTCCGGGCGGTGACTTGTTACCTTTTCTGGATATTGGTTTTACATTGAAAGCTTCCATTCTTCTCGAAACTTTCCCCGAAGCAACTGACTTATTGAATAAGGTGTTCAAGGGCTGAACTATATCTCATTCTTCGCCTCTTTCATATTCATTGTATAATCACGACAGAAAAGGAGACAAACTAAGATTTTCCCCTCGAAAATCTGGTTGCTGATGATTAGTCGGTGTGGCGGAAAAGGCAAGCGGCTGTGGGTTTCGTAACGGCACAAAAAGGCCTCCCCACCTGGCCCCTCCAGCACCACCAAACCAAGCCTTAAGACTAGGCATATACCTGTCTGAAGCGACGCTCCCTAGGCATGTACTAGTTATACTTTCTCGTCTGCATTTTGGACTCTACCAGTCTGACATTGCAGAGATTGATTCAACATGGAGTAAAACTTCCACACTGGAAACACGGAAAACGTACTCCTCAAGTGACCTGTGCTCACCCTACAAGAAGAAACAATAACAGTGCTCTTCTTGGCCTGTGGTTCCACCCGGTGGACGTGGCTAGCTCCTTGTGCGATGCGCGAGCATACCATGGAGGAGGCTTGTGTGTCTGTGATGGGACGCCGCTTGCGTGAGGTTACACCGCGAGGGAAACATTACCTTCGGCAGTGCTGTATCACTAGGGCTGCACAGTGTAGTCCAAAACGAGTTAATGAGTAGCGCAACCTTGGAGCTACAGGAGCTTTTTGAAAAGAGGTCCGGTAGTTGCACCAGAACCCATTTTAAAAACTGTGAGAGAGAGAGAGAGAGAGAGAGAGAGAGAGAGAGAGAGAGAGAGAGAGAGAGAGAGAGAGAGAGGTGGTGGTGGTGGTTAAGAGCAGTGAGTATGAGAGGGCTGAAGAGCCTTTGCTGAAATTGTGTGAACATATGGAGAAGATGAGTGAGGGGAGGAGTACTTAAGAGGGTATACATGATGCCTGGTGGAGGGAATATTGAGGAGGAAGGAGCCATAGAGACCCAGGTCTTGCTGTCTGTTGTATGTCACTATTTACTCTCGCTAGCTCTGTAAAAGCAGCTCTTGTCCTGAATCTTGCGTGTGTCTCCTCGTAGTTAAGAAACTTATACCTGCCTGGAATTCCATCTTTATCAATCTTCTGTGAGAAGCAGTGTCGTATACTCTCTAGAAGTTGTTTTACGCTCTCCATATTTTTTGTTTTTTCCTCGGAAGTAATCCAAAATTTTGTAATGTATCACCTCTCTCTCTGACACCATACTGGCTCACAAGTGACTCATAGTGACTCCTACTAAAGCAATCACTTTTATGCTTCCTGATTATCTTTTCTAGTTAGTAGCATACAATACCTGTACAAGATATTGGTCTCAAGTTTAGGGCAATCATTTTTTCGGCCACCATAACCTGAGTAAGGAGCCATACACTGAGTAAAGAACAACTTTCGCCGTCTTTCGTACGTCTATCATCCCGAACGTTTCATACCATCATCCCGCCTCGCCTGTCAGCGATGTGGGATGGTCGAGGTTACTGGTACCAAGACTAGGGATATGACGGGATACGATTCTTGGTCGCTGGGATGAAGGAGCGCCTAGAGTATGAAGGGCTGAGTTGTGAATGGATGCTGGACATCAATAGGAATCAGTTTAATGCGTAAAATGGAGAATTCAGAAGCATTTGACATCATCGTGGACGTCCATGTTTTGATTTGGCGCGGTGGGCCTGGACTGTGTGTGTGTGTGTGTGTGTGTGTGTGTGTGTGTGTGTGTGTGTGAACGCTCCATCCATTTCTGGGATCCGAATCAACTGTAATAAGTGGATAGATAGATAGATGGATACGTAAGTACGTGCGTACATTCATAAATTGATACGTAGAAGGATTTCGTATGGCCATTATATTATTATGCGGATCTGCTGTGTAATAATATTATTGGTTCACTACAAAGTTAATGCGCATTTCATCCTGTAATGCGCATTTCATCCTGTACTCCACTCTGTCATGCTTTTCACAGGCATTTGAAATATTGCACGGGTCCAACAGCACCAAAAGTTCCCAGGGTGTTGGGGCTCGCCATGTACTGTGATGTAGTTCTGTATACTCGAAGCATTTTCTCTTGCATCTGGTGTCGTCATTGATCATTCACATAGTGTGCTTCACATTTGCTTGCCTCAGGGATGGGTTGAAACACCACCACCTTAAACTAAGATACAAACACCTGTAACAGCGTTAACAGAACAAGATGCCAATACTAGTCATGACCAGTTCTTTATTCAAAGTATCCACAGTGGGACGACCCATCTGTTACATTAAGAAGAACCCTCAGAACCCAGATAAGTTCAGTGGGAATCATTAACTTCCCCTTGAATTTGAAGAAGGTAATTAAAAACTGTTCGAATATCTTTTGATTTTTTTTCTCTGTGTTTCGTGTTCACATTTTTTCTCTCTCTCTCGACTGGAGGTATTCAACCGTGTCAAGAATTCTTAATTTATTCTATTTAAGACATTTTTCTCTCTCTAGTGAATCGAGTTACTTTTGTTTATATATTAATCACTTTCCGGAGTCAAAGATGGAGGAGAATCTGATATTATTTTCTTTTAGATTGTGTAATGTTGAGAAAGAAGTTGATTGTACTCCGTGTCTTGGGTTTGGACTACGGCGGTTCTTGGTTCTCTAGTAACTGCTCACGAAAGGAAACGTGTTAGGAAGATTCACAAGATCATCATTGAGGTTTTTCTTTCATCTTGGAACTCGGAAGGGTTTGGGATGCTGTCGTGAGGAATGGATTTCCGGAAGGAGCTCAGTTGGAGCCTCTCATTGGGACCTTCAGTGATGTTTCATTTGACTAACTTGGAATACACTCATTATGTGCCAGGAGGTTTGATACACGCTGACCACCTCTTCAATCCAGAGGTGAGACGTTACTCACTGACCACCTCTTCATTCCAGAGGTTGAGACGTTACTCACTGACCACCTCTTCATTCCAGAGGTTGAGACGTTACTCACTGACCACCTCTTCATTCCAGAGGTTGAGCTGTTACTCACTGACCACCTCTTCATTCCAGAGGTCGAGCTGTTACTCACTGACCACCTCTTCATTCCAGAGGTTGAGCTGTTACTCACTGACCACCTCTTCATTCCAGAGGTTGAGCTGTTACTCACTGACCACCTCTTCATTCCAGAGGTTGAGCTGTTACTCACTGACCACCTCTTCAATCCAGAGGTTGAGACGTTACTCACTGACCACCTCATCATTCCAGAGGTTGAGACGTTACTCACTGACCACCTCTTCATTCCAGAGGTTGAGACGTTACTCACTGACCACCTCTTCATTCCAGAGGTTGAGACGTTACTCACTGACCACCTCTTCATTCCAGAGGTTGAGCTGTTACTCACTGACCACCTCTTCATTCCAGAAGTTGAGGTGTCATACGTCATTGTCAACACCATATTGTCATCATCCCATTCTCGGTCCAGTAGAGACGATGCAGCCGACGACCGACCCGACCCGTATCTCTCGTGGGATGCGGCCGCAGCCACGCCTGCTTTCGTCCCAGGACACATACACACTCTGTGTGGGGGAATACTTAGCAAGCTAGGGGGAGGAGGTGGTCTCCAGCCTGCAGGCGCTCAGGATAGAACGTCGTGAGGTCCAAAACAAATTCATATTAGAGTGAATTTTTGTGATTTTTTTTTTTTTTTTATGTGGATCCCACATTGTGATGAGTTGGGGGTAAAAAAAAGTTTGGATTTCTCGACAGAGTTTACGGTTTTCAGTCAGTTGGCTTTGTGTGGGTGTGTTGATATCTTCTTGTTCATGGTAGACTATACGAATCGTCAAGTGTGTCAGATGTTATAGTTTCCCGTTCTTGGATCTCTGATGCATTCTTTGATGGCCTTTGACAGTCTGTCACCCTGAAGCGTCTTTTTCTCAAGGTCTCAATGGATTACTGTGGGTTGGATTCCTCAGCGTTCTTGTTTGTGGCTTAGTCACCTGTTGGCAGTGTTGAGTGAGAGATTCTCTAGCTTCTCGATGGCAGTGCTTTTACCGCCTGGTAAACCAGTGGTGGTGTTCGCTGGGCTCGTATTTGCTACTGGTGGGCTACTCTGGTGGTGGTAGCCACTCGTTGCCTGTGTAAGATGCTGGCGCGCGCCACAGTTACTAAGAATGTCGTCTCGATCGAAAAGAAGTTTGAGATTTCCTGTGCGAGTATCTCGCTCACCAACTGCTCCTGAGAGGACGCCTCTTCTCATGGTACTGTGAACTTGAGAACATAAATTTAACAGCAGCCGTTGCTTTAAACTTTGAGAACGAACAGATTCGAACGTCAGACGAAAGCAGGAATAACGGAAATAGACGTCAGACTGCGAACATTACTGATGGCTGATCTGATTTGCTCCTTGCATACGTGATGAAGTCTAACAGATCTTGTCGATGAGCATATCGTAGATTATACTATGAGCATATCGTAGGTTATACTATGAGCATATCGTAGGTTATACTATGAGCATATCTGTTATACTATGAGCATATCGTAGGTTATACTATGAGCATATCGTAGGTTATACTGTGAGCATATCGTAGGTTATACTATGAGCATATCGTAGGTTATACTATGAGCATATGTTATACTATGAGCATATCGTAGGTTATACTATCTCTGAGGCTCAGCGGTTCATTTGCACCTCCGTTGATGGAAAGAATGTGTCATTGTTCTGTTTCTGGCCTCTTGTATTATAACAAACACCCTGGAAAGGATGCGTTGGTCCTTGCATTCATGCGTGTTCCTAAACATGTACATGTGTTAGATATTACGGGTTTCTTCATTTTAGAATTTTCATTTTACACAAAACTCCGTTGAGAATAATTACACCTATCCCAGACAAGGAGTAACTTGTTTAACTTTTCTGGTATGAATCGCTGGCATAAGTTAGTAGGTGAGTATACCATAGTGTTATTTCTTTTTTCAAATGATTCAAAATGTCTCCACGCTTCTTCTTTGCCCTTTGAAAAGTTAGGAGCTGTGTTTGACAAGCTTCAATTACCTTTAATATTTCTCACTTGGTAGTTTGACGCACCATTCCTATAATCATCGATAATACTTGTTACCGATCCTCACTTCAGCATCAGACTTAAGCTCAAAAAGGTTTTTTTTTTTTTTTAAGTTCGTGTCTAAAACCAAACTTAAGTTTCTGAAAGTTCCATATTTTTTTTTTTTTTTGGTTCGTGTCTCCATAGTCGTATACTACTCCCCTCACCGTCCGTGTCCGTGTTTATGTACGTAAACACGTCCATCAGGTTCTACGTCCAAGGACAGGTCTTAAGGCACCGCTGGTGTACGGTCACGTAAGGTCATCCGGGTATGCATTGTCACGAGCACTTCAGAGCATCTCACTCACCAGGAGGAGGAGCTGGTCGCCTTGACCTAAACTTGAGGCCAGAGGGACAAATTTCGCAGTAGTAGATTACTTGTTTTTTTCACCCCCTATTATTTGTGTGTTGATATTAACTGTCGTAATCCTTATAGAGCCATTTTGGGAACGAGGTTATGATCTTCTGACCTCCTCTTAAGGTCTGGTTGTGGTATCTTGTGTTACGAAAATTGAGCTGAAGCTGATAAGATTTTTATCCGCCCGTCTATTCGTATTACAACCTTCAGCTTCATAATTTGAGTGAAGATATCAACTCTTCTAAGCCTTCAATCATTTTCTGCGATAGACCAGTGATTCTCATGCCTTTCCGAGAGATCTTTGGGTAGGTTTATAAATGATTGAATGCCTTCATTAATCTGTAGCTCACGAGGAACTCGATCCTATTCATATCTCTCTCGATTTTCCTCACGGTTTCAACTGTCGTCGATTTGACTGAAGCCGCCCAAAAGAATAATCTGCGAGAAATGATGGTAACTTTTTTTTTTTGGAGGGGCTTATCAGTCACATATCTATACATGGACGAAGTTAGCCTGCCTCTGAGCGTCTATACATGGACGAAGTTAGCCTGCCTCTGATCGTCTATACATGGACGAAGTTAGCCTGCCTCTGAGCGTCTATACATGGACGAAGTTAGCCTGCCTCTGAGCGTCTATACATGGACGAAGTTAGCCTGCCTCTGATCGTCTATACAGGAGGTTGAAACCCTCTGGTTTCGGATTCATACCGCCAGGGGTTTACGTAAGGGTATGCACATTCCGACGGGCCATTCTCCTCACCATCATCACATTCATTTTGCCTGACTCGGGTCCAGGATGATGATTTCCTTCGTCCCATCATCTGGAAGGGACTCTGCCACACATGGTTGGGTCTACCTACACTCCCACACCGAACTATCGACCTCATTCATAGGATACCCAGGTCACCAAACATGGGCCGTATACTATCAGTATAGTGTGTATAGTATTGTCTATAGATATACTTCCAGAACCCGTAAATAATAGATTGATGAAGACCTTATTAGGTAGAGCAAGGGAACGGTGTCCAGTTTATCGCAATCTCTCTCTCTCTCTCTCTCTCTCTCTCTCTCTCTCTCTCTCTCTCTCTCTCTCTCTCTCTCTCTACATAGGTAGGTGGTGGTAGGCAGCCACCGTCCAGGGAGGTGCACAACTGTTGCCGCCCGCCTGAGTATATGTAGGGAGGGCTAGACACGGCTGTGTCGTGAGCTAGCACTTTGGTGGCTGTCACTTCTCACTCCTTTTAATCCCAGGTTGCTGTCTTTCCCTTCTGCCTCGCCCACACAAGGGCTGCTGGTTTTTAATCCACAAACACTTGAGAACAAGCGAGTCATACGACCCGTTCTTCTTGACTCTTGTGTTTTACCTAGTGTGAGAACTACCCATTGGCTAAACCTCTTCTCCAGTCCTCGAGGTCACTTAACTACTCTCTCCTGACCTGGAGTACGTCTCCAGTCCTCGAGGTAACTAACTACTCTCTCCTGACCTCGATTGCCATCAAGCGGGCGAGGCCCGGGGACGACCATGGCCCTCGGACAGATGGTCAGGGTATACTTACTGTCTGTCTGCCGCAAATGTGTGGTCTGGAGAGCGTTGAACCTGTGAGGCATAGCGCCGACCAAGTTACTCTCACACGGGTCTGCCGAGGGAAGGTGGAGGCTGCAGGAACGTTCTGAAGGGAGACAGGACACACGAGGAAATGTCAAGTCGTAGTTATAAGTCCCTGGAGGATTTGTGGATGGTGGTCACTGCCACATACGACACCTGTTTTGCCAAAGACGTTGAAAGGGAGGAACATTTCTACCTCAGACAGGAATAGTTAGTGACGGTCTCTGATTTGACAGTGGATAGTATTCTTCACGTCGGTAATTTTCCTTCGTTTTCTTTTGCTCTTGGGTTCCTTATCTCTTATCTCGTGTGATGTAAACTATTGGATAAGTTATCTACACCTCTGGCCAGTTTTACACTCATTGTTTGTCCCACTTCAACTAATTTTCTTTGGTAATATCTTTATAAATTCTTCGCCTGCTGTATTTCTCCAATGTTATTGCCGCGTACGATCGAGAGCTGAAACTTGAAATCTGAAATCAACGTTTTCTTTTCTTTCTTTTTCTGACGGACCATTTGTCTTGTTCAGCGAATTCATGAAACGTTATAATCACGACTGAGGCTGATGTGATTCCTATCACCCGATCATCAATTTGCTTAATCTAATTCAGTGAACAAAAGTGCTCATCGTACGTGGATCGTCTGCACAAAGCATCGTCCACAACAAAATTTTGCTTATCGTACACTCAGATCACACCTAATGACCTGTACCTCTGTATCTGCTAGTGAGGTGGCTACTGATGCGTCCTTACCAATGAACGAGGAGTTCCTCCTGCATAGCCTCCACTGAACTACGTATGTTCAGTTAATCACATCATCACCGTCAGATTAACGTCTTTTCTTTCCCGAGGCATTGAATTCTGATGGTTGAAGCTGCTTCAGTTGATCGAAGGGTTTTGAAACTCTCGTGTTCAGAACAGTTTCGTCCTCCCTTCGCCTTCGGGAGTCCAGCGCCGCCTGCTGGGTTCACGTTCGTGTTTCGTACAGTCCATATTGACTCTCGAGTCAGGTTGAGACGTCTGGAGTGTCTTCACAGTGATCCCAAGACTCGACACACATGACGGATGCTTCGCTTGCTCGTGGTGATTCATGAGCTAAAGGGACGTGGGTGAGGTTCCTGTTGGTTAGGGGACGTGGGTGAGGTTCCTGTTGGTTAGGGGACGTGGGTGAGGTTCCTGTTGGTTAGGGGACGTGGGTGAGGCTCCTGTTGGTAAGGGGACGTGGGTGAGGCTCCTGTTGGTTAGGGGACATGGATGAGGCTCCTGTAGATAAAGGGACGTGGGTGAGGTTCCTGTTGGTAAAGGGACGTGGGTGAGGTTCCTGTTGGTAAAGGGACGTGGGTGAGGTTCCTGTTGGTAAAGGGACGTGGGTGAGGTTCCTGTTGGTAAAGGGACATGGGTGAGGTTCCTGTTGGTAAAGGGACGTGGGTGAGGCTCCTACTTTTGTAAAAAAGTATTTCTGTACTTGCTAAATTCATTCGTCAACCGAGGCCCAAAACTCCATACACGCCACTTCCATACACAAAATCCTTCTATTGTTTCTCATTTCCAGTTATTCGTCTAGCATCTTCACCTGGTATATACTTATTTTTAACCTAGTTCATTCAATGTATGTTTATATATCTTGTCCCCTTTATTTCTTTACACGAAAAACAGACTTAAGGATCAATACCAAATGTTCTGACAGACTCCCACCTTACTCAGACCACATGTAATGCACTCTGCCTGGCTATTAGTATGCTTCTTACCTTGAACAAATCGGTTATGCTCTCGTCTCCTCCATGTCTGTACCATGTGTAATGTTTATGAACATCCTTATGTTTGAAGTATATGTGTACAACAGTCATGCCTGCTGATGTACGAAGTTTTCTTTTTATCCACTCATCATTGTTATTTACACCCTGGGTTCCACGTCCACCCACTCTCTTCCTCCTCTTTCACTTCCTCCTCCTCCACTCTCACTCCCTCATCCATCCAGAGGGAGTTCTTAATCTTTTGTATCATCCACAAGATTCCAATCATCGAAATTTCATAGCATGACTTTCCTGATTTATTTATAGAACGACTTGCATGCCAAGGCATAGGAAGGGAAATAAATATTCACGTGATATATCTATATCTATCTATCTATCTATCTCTATCTATCTATCTATCTATCTATATATATATATATATATATATATATATATATATATATATATATATATATATATGTGTGTGTGTGTGTGTGTAAGACGTATCGTCGTAGGGAAGGTATATTTGGAAGGAATAGATAAGAAATGCCATAATGATTAATTTCCTTTATTCTGAACGTGTCCAGGTGTGCCCCATCTCATTACCAGAACCTGCAGGTACACCTGTAATAAATTACCAGATCCACGACAGTAAAGCCAATCACATCTGCCATTTACATCGACTTATATAATAAGACAAATATATATATATACAGTCACGAGACAAGTCAGGTATATTGAAATTGGAGATATTTTTTTTTTCTCTTGAAGTGACATAACTCGAATTGATTTTTACAAAAAACTAAGAAAATTATTGAATAAAATTTTTTCATTATCATATCATCTATCTTTTATATCATCCATTTTCTATAGATACCTAGGCTTGGTTTCCTGCCTGGCACTATGGACTTTTAAATGTCATTACTATGTACTGTATTGTAATTGTATTGGTTAGACGGCATAGGGTACGATGAACGAATTAAAGCAAAAAGAAAAGAAATATCCAGGATTTTTGTTTATATCTGCCATCTCTTCTCGACGTTTTTTGTATATTTTTTTTTTTTTTTAATTTTTGCAATTTTTTTTGTCGTTTGCGAAGCTCGGTAGATTCTGTTTTTTGTTTGTTTGCTGGGGATGAGGGTACTTTTCTGTCGCTTTTGTTAAATAATCTTTTCTTTCCCGTCTCATTTCTTGTCTTGGTTTTTTCCTGTACAGTGCAATTTCATTTTCCTTTCATTTTATGATGTAAATATCGTACTATTCTCGACTCCATAGTTGAGGCATGTATTTCTCCTTTTGATATGACATCTTGTGCGTATTTCGCTGCTCCAAATATCTGTTTGTATACAGCATTTTCCACGCTTCGTAAAGTAATGCGATGGTTTACCCGTAAGTTTTACGTATCAAGATTTTGTTACAACTTTGTGCAATGACAGGGTACGTTAAGTTAGTCGTGTGCAATGACAGGGTACGTTAAGTTAGCCGTGTGCAATGACAGGGCACGTTAAGTTAGCCGTGTGCAATGACAGGGTACGTTAAGTTAGCCACGTACAATGACAGGGTACGTTAAGTTAGCCACGTACAATGACAGGGTACGTTAAGTTAGCCACGTACAATGACAGGGTACGTTAAGTTACTTATGGTAGTAGATCTCGTGACTACTTATGGTAGTAGATCTCGTAACTACTTATGGTAGTAGGTCTCATAACTGCTCATGGTAGTAGACTCATAACTACTTATGGTAGTAGACTCGTAACTGCTTATGGTAGTAGACTCGTAACTACGTATGGTAGTAGACTCATAAGTACTTACGGTAGTTTTCTTACGACACCATATATTCGTAACACCTCCCACAAAACGTCTTTATTACCCTGTCACTACGTTTTCTTGTGCTCCATGAATGCCACATCCAAAATCCTCGTGTTTCTTGAAGTACGTATTTCTCACACACACACACACAGTCGTCCAAGCAAGCGCTTGATCACACATCCTGTACCACGCCATACCACTCGAGAATCAGTATCGTACCTCCTCAATCTGATGCTGTGTGCAAGCCTTCATCCTCCCAGTCCCTAGTCCCCCCACTCAACTTGCATTTACGTTCAGCGAACTTGTACATTTCTCAGTGGCACTGTACATGCACGATACCCATCCTCAGGCACCTCGCCCTGATCCATATACACACAAAAAAAACCTAACTTAACCTAACCTAACCTAACCTAACCAGCCAGTAACAACTCGTTCGCCTCCTGTCCTGAGGAATTCAACTGCAATTCCATCCACTCCTTCCACCTTGTCACACTTCATCTTACTCAGGACTGTCATCCGGAGGGTGAGGGTGTGTGTGTGTGTGTGTGTGTGTGTGTGTGTGTGTGTGTGTCAGAAGTGGAGGGGGACGAGGAGAGAAGGTTAGACTGAATTAGAGATGGAAGGTTGGAGCAAGGTAGGTCTGGAAGGGTTGGTGGAAGGCCTGAATATGCAGGATATTGTAAGGAATGCACGAGATGGAATGGGTCGGAGCGTGGTGGTGTATAGGGGGCGACGTGCTGTCATTGCACTCAACAAGGGCATATAAAACCGTTAGCAGAAATCAAGTTAGGGTCTGTGGGGCCTGGATATGGATAGGGAGCTGTGGTTTCGGTGCATTACACATGATAGCTAGAGAATGGATGTGAGCGGATGCGGCCATTCTTCATCTTTTCATAACGCTACTTCACTAAGGCTGGAGTCGGCGATCGAATATGGAAGAAGATTTGTGTGTGTGTGTGTGTGTGTGTGTGTGTGTGTGTGTGTGTGTGTGTGTGTGTGTGTGTTGTAAGTATAAAATCGTCTGTGTTGTTACTGGACAAGTGACAAGTCCCATTTGCTAGGCCTGTATCGTTAGGTGTTTTCGTCAAGAAAAAAAGAAGAAAATAACTTACTCTCGAGGAATCTCACATTACACATGCTACTGGAAGTAGCGCAGACCCGGAACTTAAGGAGCTCCTGGAAAGAGGTCTTGGAGCGGTAATGAAAAGATGAATATGTGTAAGAGTGTGTATATATATATATACATATTGTATGATTTTTATAAGTTGGTGTCCCCTTTCGAAACCATCCCTGCCATATGGTAACTTGCAGAACTCTGTGTGTTGTTTCTCCGAAAACGTGAGAACGCCAGGGGCCAACAGAGGCTCTGGAACGCGCGTTCTTCAGCACAGCGACAACCCAGAAGCTGGTCAGTCCTGGAATTAACTGTAAACTCCATTAAAAAGACCTAACCTAACCTCCTCCTCCTCCGGGTCGTCGGATGTTTCGAATAAAGGTCGCACTAGTTATTTGATCACGCCTACAGGACAGCAGCGGAGAGCTACCACCTGTGGAAGTTAAGAGAAATAATTCTAAAGGTTGATAGGCGGCCTTCGCCTCGCCTCGCCTCGCCCGGGTTAGCCAGGCGAAAGGACGAAGTCTGTCCTGTAACTCCGCCAAGTTCCTCAGGAACGCTAGGGGGGACTGGGAGTCCGCCTCACAACGTGACCAGTTCTCAGGAACAATAGGGGACTGGAAGTCTGTCTTCACACAGCTGGAACAGTCTCTCAGGAAGGAGAGAGGGAGAGAGAGAGAGAGAGAGAGAGAGAGAGAGAGAGAGAGAGAGAGAGAGAGAGAGAGAGAGAGTTGGTTGGTTGGATGGTTGGTTAGCTGGATGGGTAATTGGTTCGCTGGTTGGTTGATTGCTTCTGTTGTTGTTGTTGTTGACTGCTCAATCAGGTAGTTGATTACTGGACTCCACCTGGGTGTAGTCATTCTGCCCGTGTATCTTCCTTGTTGTTGGTAGTACTTTCAACTGTGTCTTGTGTGCTGGTTAGTCGTTCCCAGCCTTGACTGTGTCTGGCAGTAGTTTCATCAGATGTCTCTCGTGTTCTTCTGAGTTTATACTTCGTCTATCATGTCTTTCCCTCTTTGGCAGCAGATTCACCAGCGGTTTCTTTGCTCCTCTTTCATGTCACCTTCCCCCTCTCTTGCCTTCACCCAGCAGCAGTTTTATCAGCTGTCTCTCGTGTTCTTTTCTAGCTCACCTTTCCCTTACTCTAAGCTTGTCTTTGGAGCTGTTTCTGTGGCTGTTTCTTTCGATATTCTATCTTCCATCCTCTCGGCTCTGAAGACAATAACTCCAAAACCCGTTTGGGCATCTTTGACCCACCTCGCACACGGTATTGAAGAGAACATGCCTAAGTTAGGGGGAGGTTCCCGTTGATGGCGAATGTCTCTCGAAATTGTTAAGTTCAAAGGTTTATTTTCCCGAGGATGTGGTCGCTACAGAGCTCGGGACTCCGACTCGTCCCGCATCAGATGGTCGTCTGATTGAGAAACTCGACTTCGTCAAGAGTGATGGCGCAAGGCAGGAACTGGTGCGGTGGTCGGGTACCACCTTAGTGTTGAGGATTGTGGCCAAGCGGCTCTCCGCATCGTCGCGTAGGATGTCGTATATGTATGGACGCTCCTCCAGCGTCGGACCGTCGCTTCGAAAGTCGAACGATCCATTTTACCTCAAAACTCAGAACACGATCTGATGTGCGACGATAGACAACTATTTCCTGCTTTCTGTAAATTCTGACATGGTATGTTTCGTCTTGGATCTTAACATTCACCTACATCTTTCATCCTTACGTGGCTGATGATACAGTTCATGTACCAGATAAGATCCCACAGTTCTGTCATATCAGAGAGAGCATCACATTGGACTGACCTGTCCAGCAGGTATTTCTGGAGACATGAGGAGGATGAATGGCATCTGATCATTGACGAAATGCTTACTGTTGTATTCTTAACCAGCGCTTCACGCAAGGGCGCATGGGAGGGAGGACGGGGTCCATAACAACACTTGAATAATAAAAGGATTACTTAAGAAAAAGAATAAAAAGGCAAAAAATTATAATTTGATGTGGATGCAATGGTATGAGAACAGCATAACATATGAATACATAACGAAATGTGCCGAGGTAATGTAGAACATTATATATATATATATATATATATATATATATATATATATATATATATATATATATATATATATATATATATATACTTTGATGTAAATGTTAACAATATTGAAATGATTCCCTTGAAATTTCTGTCTCCTATATTTGCTGTCCAAACACAGACTACAGTAACAAGGAAATGTAATAAAAATGTATATTGAACCGTGTGTTTAAGTGGTATAAATATAGAAGGACGAAAAGAGAGGCATGAAAAGTACCTGTCACAAAAAAAAATGGATGTATTTGTTATATATTTCCCGGGGGTGATTTCCTGGGACGAGAGATTAATTTCCCAGGGACTGGGTAGTCAGTTTTACCCTCCCTCGTTATCCTACTTACCCCCCTCGGGATCCAACTGTATCCCCTCGCGATCCCACTGTACCCCTCGGGATCCCACTTTATCCCCTCGGGATCCCACTGTATCCCCTCGGGATCCCACTGTACCTCTCGGGATCCCACTGTATCCCCTCGGGATCCCACTGTACCACTCGGGATCCCACTGTATCCCCTCGGGATCCCACTGTATCCCCTCGGGATCCCACTGTATCCCCTCGTTATCCTACTTACCCCCCCTTGGGATCCCACTGTACCTCTCGGGATCCCACTGTATCCCCTCGGGATCCCACTGTACCACTCGGGATCCCACTGTACCACTCGGGATCCCACTGTACCACTCGGGATCCCACTGTACCACTCGGGATCCCACTGTGTCCCCTCGGGATCCCACTGTATCCCCTCGGGATCCCACTGTATCCCCTCGGGATCCCACTGTACCACTCGGGATCCCACTGTACCACTCGCGATCCCACTGTACCACTCGCGATCCCACTGTACCCCCTCGGGATCCCACTGTACCCCCTCGGGATCCCACTGTGTCCCCTCGGGATCCCACTGTACCACTCGGGATCCCACTGTGTCCCCTCGGGATCCCACTGTGTCCCCTCGGGATCCCACTGTACCACTCGGGATCCCACTGTACCACTCGGGATCCCACTGTGTCCCCTCGCGATCCCACTGTACCCCTCGGGATCCCACTGTATCCCCTCGGGATCCCACTGTATCCCCTCGGGATCCCACTGTACCACTCGGGATCCCACTGTGTCCCCTCGGGATCCCACTGTATCCCCTCGGGATCCCACTGTACCACTCGGGATCCCACTGTATCCCCTCGGGATCCAACTGTAGCCCCTCGCGATCCCACTGTACCCCTCGGGATCCCACTGTATCCCCTCGGGATCCCACTGTATCCCCTCGGGATCCCACTGTATCCCCTCGGGATCCCACTGTATCCCCTCGGGATCCCACTGTATCCCCTCGGGATCCCACTGTATCCCCTCGGGATCCCACTGTACCACTCGGGATCCCACTGTAACCCTCGGGATCCTACTGTACCACTCGGGATCCCACTGTACCACTCGGGATCCCACTGTAACCCTCGGGATCCCACTGTACCACTCGGGATCCCACTGTATCCCCTCGGGATCCCACTTTATCCCCTCGGGATCCCACTGTACCACTCGGGATCCCACTGTACCCCTCGGGATCCCACTGTACCCCTCGGGATCCCGCTTGATGACCCCCTAGCACATAGTACCCCCCCCCACCTCAACCCTCACACCAAAGAGGGGGCGAAGGAGGGGGGTGCGAACCCTCCCTCCCTTATTAACGTAACACTTTCTACCATCCCACAGAGTATGGGCGAGATTGGCCCTATGACGTGGAGTACACACACGCACACACTCCCCTACCGTTTTTTTTTTTATTTTTTTTTATTTTTCAAGAGAAGGAACAGAGAAGGGGGCCAAGTGAGGATATTCCATCTAAGGCTCAGTTCTCTGTTCTTAACGCGACCTCGCTAGCGCGGGAAATGGCGAATATGTATAAAAAGAGGAGGAATATATGTATATATATATATATATATATATATATATATATATATATATATATATATATATATATATACACATAGGAGGAGATGCAGGATCATATCCTCTGTGCCTCGTGAAACTCATAATGATGGACGGTCAGCCACCCTCCCTTACCCCTTACCGCCCCTCATCCTCCGAGTCGACCTTTGACCTCTGTTTACCAAAACCTTGTCCTCTCCTCGGAGTGTCACACTGGACGATCGTAAAGTCTCCCACCACCCCCAGTGTCCAATGATTTCTCCCCACCCTCCCTCGATATTTTGGTCAGGGAGGGAGAGAGAGAAAGGGGGTTAGGTAAATATAGACAGAAGTAGTTACTGAACAAGGCTGATCACGAAGAATGAAGCTGCTGTGTGTGTGTGTGTGTGTGTGTGGGGGGGGGGGGGGGGCAGGGATAAAGACATGGTACATATGTACAACATAACACAAAATTCGACACAGTAATACATGACCTGGTGACGCAACACATGAATCGACACCGTAACACAGATCCCGTCACCTAACTGTAACGCATCACCTGACATCGTAACACAGGAGTTGACACCATTACGCCACACCACAGCACAGGAGCCGTCACCACCACCACACCACACCACAGGAGCCGTCACCACTACCACACCACACCACAGGAGCCGACACCACTACCACAGCCCACCACAGGAGCCGTCACCACTACCACACCACACCACAGGAGCCGACATCACTACCACAGCCCACCACAGGAGCTGTCACCACCACCACACCACACCACAGGAGCCGACATCACTACCACAGCCCACCACAGGAGCCGTCACCACCACCACACCACACCACAGGAGCCGACATCACTACCACAGCCCACCACAGGAACCGTCACCACCACCACACCACACCACAGGAGCCGTCACCACCACCACACCACACCACAGGAGCCGACATCACTACCACAGCCCACCACAGGAGCCGTCACCACCACCACACCACACCACAGGAGCCGACATCACTACCACAGCCCACCACAGGAACCGTCACCACCACCACACCACACCACAGGAGCCGTCACCACCACCACACCACACCACAGGAGCCGACACCACTACCACAGCCCACCACAGGAGCCGACACCACTACCACAGCCCACCACAGGAGCAGACACCACCACACCACACCACAGGAGCCGACACACCACAGCGCCCGACGCCACCACACCACATGACCCCGTCCTCCGCCCAGCATCTGTAACAGTACACAACCATGACCAACATCACTTCAGGCTGGGCCACCTACCGCTCAACACCGACACTGATCTTACACTGTCATGCTAAACAAATATTTTTTTGTTCTGTTGGTTAGGAGGGAGATAATTACCGTGGCAGGGAGAGTGTGTATAGTACTGGCAGGAGGAGAGTAATCGGGGAAGGGAGGGAGTGCGTATCCCTGGCAGGGAGAGAGAGTGTAGCCCTGGCAGGGAGAGAGTGTTTAGTCATAGCAGGGAGAGGAAGTATGGTCGGGGAAGGGAGAGTGTGTGCGTAGCCTGAGCTGGGAGAGAGCGGGTGGTGTGGTTAAGGAGAGAGAGTGTAGTCCAGGTAGGTAGGGAGGGAGGGAGGGAGAGTGTAGGTCTGGCAGGGAGAGAGAGAGAGAGAGAGAGAGAGAGAGAGAGAGAGAGAGAGAGAGAGAGAGAGAGAGAGAGTGATTCGCGCAGGCTGGTGATCTGGGCAGGGAGTGAGAGACAGAGAGGTATGAATAAAAGAACAACATTGATGGCTGGGCTATTGATAGCCAGCCACTGGAGGAGTGAAATTATGCAGATGGTGAGGTAAATAACCCCTGGGTTGGATGACCAGCCACTGGGGGTGGATGACTCGCCACTGGTGTGGATAACCAGCCACTGGTGTGTGGATGACCCCTGCCACTGGTGTGGTTGACCCGCCACTGGGTCTAGGGGAGATGGTGAGGGCTTGTGTAGAGCAACAAAAAACGAGGAAAATATTATTCATGCTCTTTGGTCATTTGAGAGGAAGACGTGAATGGAAGAAAAACACAAGAGGGTGTGGCCTTTTCTGGCCAGGAGAGTCATGTTGAATATGGTAGTACATGGGAAAGACTGATAACAGGAGGCGTGGTGGTCCATGACGAGGTTATCTGTACAAGTATAGTGGGAGGAACATGATAGCCGAGCAGAGAGTAGCGGCTTGGGTGGCTCTGCTCCCTGCGTGGCTCTAGCCCCCGGGCAGGCAAAGGACAAGGTCCTCTCCACCCCACCTGTCCCTCCGGCTCAACTGCTGGTAGGAAGATGATGATGTAGTAATAGTAATACTACCATGGGAATTCTGTAGTAAAGTGCGTGCTGGTAAAAGATCGTTGTCATTGTGTCGACATCCGACCTGCGGATTGATTCTGAAAAAGGAAAAGATGAGGCTAGAGATGAAGTTGATTTTTTGATAACAAAGATGCGTGAACTATTTTTTTTTTAGCTTTGTTATGAAGGTGTTTATAATAGTCTTTGATTGTACTGTTTCGGGAGGAAGTTTATTCCGATATCTCGCCATTCTATATGTGAAGATGTCATTTACCCATATCACTTCTTCTTTTTGTCTTCGTATCATTATTTCTGGACATTCACCTTCTATGCAGTATAGACAAGCTTTCGTAAATGTCAGAATTATTTAGCGATATTGATATTTCTGTCAAATCTCCTCGGAGTCGGCGCAGTTTTTCTTTTTTTTTGAGATGAAATTTAGGTCTTTGAGTCTCGCCTCGTAAGGCTCATTTCTGAGTGAAGGGATTAGTTTCGTTGCGCTTTCAATTCGCTCAAGTTTCTCGTCATCTTAACTCAGGTTTGGTGACCAGAACTGATGAACAGCACATTCCAGGTGGAGGTCTAAGGCACACTGCAAAGTGGTTAACATCGTCTCCTTTACTTTGTAGTTTGTATATCTGACTATGAAACCTAACATGCTATTGGCTTTCTTCCATGCAGCTAGATGATGGTTGTGGTGGTGGTTGTGGTGTGAGGGGGTGATATACCGGACCTGGGTGAGACCAGGAGGTCTTGGTGGGACTAACGAGTTGATGTGAACGATGGTCCGAGCGGCTGGTGCTGTGTAGGGAGGCGGATAGAAACGGCTCTGAAATGATGGTCGAGAAAAAGAGAGACATATTAAGCTCGGCGAATATATCTTATGAGAGGAGTGATCTGTTTGCGTCGAATGATTCAGTGACATGAATCATGTTGATAATATGCACACGTAATGACACTGGGTCTATATCTTCTAACAGATCCCCAAATACCTGAAAAGGAACAGGAGGAGAGACAGCTATCCGGGTCATGTACATATCAAGGAGACACGCCTATCTAGGACGTGTATATAGAGTAGGATAGACAGGACATACAAATCGTGAGTCCCACTGGTACTCGGGAGTTGGTTTAATCACCTAAATTACCAGGTCACACGCTATAGCGTGGGTGAAACATTACAGGCACTCGACAAAATTGTGTGGAATTATACGAATACTGATGGATGTGAGACAAGGTACAGAGGTGGGCTTCTGCTGGGCCCCATATGTATTCAGTATACATGACAGGTACAATGCAGGAGGTGGGTTTATGTTCCCCCATGTACATAGTCGGTACACTGACGCCATCATATGACTAGGTGGGTTAGTGCCCAGTTATGTAGACAACGAAGTGGTATCAGAGGAATGAATTACAGTGATGGGTTAAAGGCCTCGTGTATTCAGTGCACGGACACTCACACATGACATGCTGGATTACTTCACTTATATATTATTTGGTGTTTAAATAACATTGTTTCTCAGATACTCTTCAATAAAGCCTTTAAAGACTTCACGTATGAGTAGGGTCATAATAGCATTACGTGTTATATCTAGGATGAACGCTCTCTACTTCTGTAGTAAGAGAGGAATGTAGGAAATTCTCAACATGATCATGTTGTTTGAAACCCGACATGAAGGATTGTCCAAAGGAACTTTGTCTAGTGTTTTGTCTTTGGAGGCGCATAGTAGGCTCAATAAGAGATTGACAGGAACATTACATGTTGAATTTAGAAGTCGACAGCTGCTTTAGGATCAGGTTTGATATGGCTTGTGATAAAAGTTGTTGATAAGACCTTTCGGTGTCGTGTGAAGATCCTCTTCATAACTCTTGTGTTGTGTTGGCCCAGTTGAGATGAACCATAGTGGCATAGATACATCTGCCCCCTATTGTCATATATATAACACACCTTCCCACCTTCATGGTAGCAACCGTCAACGAAGACTAACTAGTTCACAAATTCGGGATATATCGTCTAACACACTCCCTATGGTTCTTTTCATTTATGTCCTCGGTCTGTTGAGAACTGACCAGATCCGCCAGAACTTGGTGGTTGTACTGTGTGTTAGCTTCTTGGTCCAGAGAAGGAGCTGGAGGAGGACTGTAGCAGTCACATGAGCTTGGAACATTTGGCATACTTGGAAACTTTACCCTCTTGCCCTACACCGCAATGTGGGTTCGCTCTCCCTCTTCTACAGGTATTACTTTGGATTTTGCTCCCGAGAGCTGGCTGCTTGTGTGCCCCCCACCACTAGCTAGACCACGCAATACTCGGCAAGCTGCTGCGTCACATGATTACTGTTTGGCCGTTGGCAACTCAAGGGTGGGCCGTTTTGATAACCGCTTCTTTCCTTACACACACCTTGAAACTTTGGAACTCTTTACCCTCGTATCTTTCCCAATAACTATGACCTGTCATATTTCAAAACTCGGGTCTTTCAATTCCTCCAAAATTCGTAAATACTTTCGCTTGTCTTTTAATTTTTCCCTTTCATTAATCTCTCTATTTTTCAATTAAGGCCTGGACCTAATGTGCACATTTGTCCATGACTGGAACCTCTAGCGTAAGTATGATATATATATATATATATATATATATATATATATATATATATATATATATATATATATATATATATATATATATATATGAGAGAGATCGACAGTAGTATGGTGTCTGAAAAGGGAATATATGAGGGAAATTGAATACATTACTGATAGGGTAGGTTCGGAATCAGAATAGATGGAATCTAAACTTGGAAAAAAAAGAGTTAGAAATCAAGAGAAATGGAATGGCCAGAATGTTGGGGGGGAAGATTACTCCAGGGACGTATTGCTCAAAATTACAGAATATTGCTTCGAGGAAGATGGATGAACTGATAGCCAGATGAAAGGACGGAATAGGAAACGTAGTTGCAGAAGTATTGTTAATATTAAGAGCAGTAGTCTAGGTGGTGGTAGTAGCGGTAGTAATGACCCCAATAGTAGTAGTAGTAGTAGTCTAGTTAGAGTAGCCGTAGTAGTGACTGGTAGTAGCAGTAGTCCTGGTAGTAGTAGTCTAGTTAAAGTAGCGGTAATAATGATCCCAGTAGTAGTAGTAGTAGTCCTGGTGGTCGTGTTATCTTGAATACAATGTTGTGTGCCTCATCTACTCTCAGGCACGAGCAGCCCCCATCACACACACACACACACACACACACACACACACACACACACACACACACACACCACAAAACTCTCACCAAGACAATATTAGAATATTTTTAATACCCTCGCGACATAAATATCAGAAAACTGTAATGTATTCATAGACTCCCTCTTGAATATTAAATTCATCTATATATCCCCCGGAGACTCTCTTGATTTATCTTTAATTTGCTCACGTTAAAGTAACTTTAATTATTGATTAATCCGTTTTATTATCTTAAGCTTTGGTGAGAGACCAGAGGAGGCTGTCTTGACCTTCGTGTAACAAAATTAGATAATTGCAAATGTGTATTTTCCCTCACGCTCATAAAAAAAAAAAAAATACGTATTGACCATGGAAGAGAGAAGAGTAGGGGGCGACTTGCTCACAACCTTTACGTTTCCTGAACCAGTTTGATGATGTCGGCTGCGAACGGTTCTTCGAATGATGCAGAGATAGAACAGTCAGAGATTATAACATGAAATTTTGCAAGATTCGCCAAAGAAAATATGGAAAGAGTAACGGATGAAAGGGACGAACTGAATAATGAAATTAGTCGAGCGAACGGCATACACAAGTATGTATAATATAGATATGTATAATTCGAGGGAAGGGGTCTTACGAGTGTAGAACTTCCTCCCCAATATTGTACAGATAATTAGTGATATCACACACACGCACACACACAGCATTGATATAGAAAACTTAAGGAAGTATCCTGCAGAAGGCCAATGCAAGCGTATCAAACTTTCACATAACACACTTTAGTCCAGTTTCAGTCCGAGCACTTGGGTAACTTTTCTTTCCACAACACATCCCCAACATCTGCAAGCTTGCCAACATAATAGCAATCCTAAATTTTCCAAACTACCCAACTCCTATTCCTCCTCCTGCCCTGTATCACTTGCGTCTTCAATTATACACAAACGTTCCACCAGCACACTATATATACTAACCTTCACCCTATGACAACCCCCGTCCCGCACAATGCTAGTGGCAATAGACATAAATAGAATATTTTTGAGTTCGTCCCCCTACAACATCCACACACAAAAAAGATTTGACATGACTCAATACAATAAAAAAATATTTTTTGGCTAATATCACAGTCGAGCTCCATGCCAAAGTCACAGACAATGGCTTTACTTTTGAAACACTTGAACTGTACAGTGAGGTTCTTCAAGGAGGAGATCTTCCTCCAACTCTGGTCTTCAGTCTCTTCCAACACGACCTCTCTCTACCTTAGACAAACATCACCCCGAAGGACCTTCCGTATGCAGATGGCCTCACACTCACATGGCAACGCCTTGACACCACAGCAGTAACAGGAAACAAACGCCACTACATGACACAGTTAAAACATTGGTTCATCCAGCCCATAATATTTGCATCTCAACGTTAAGTCCTCAATCACTCTTTAATACCCAGACTGACACAAATCCTACTCACACCTTCCGGTCACATGGAATGAAGAATCACTCCCAGTGAACAGCACCCCAACCATAGTAAGCGAGACATATGATACACACATGGCCTTCACTCCCTATACCCAAAACCTCAACATAGAGACAAAACACAAACGAAATGCCACCAGAACACTAACTGGCACAAGATTTAGATAAAGATAATCCGTTTGGATCCTTTGCAAACAATACATCCGCCTGGTCTTCCATCCTCTCAAAAAAGCAAATATAACGAAGCTGCGAACCATACAAGACATCCATTGGCTGTGTAGCAACCGCAGACAGTCAACACCTCCACAAACAAACAAATATCCTCCATGTATAGTCGCACATCAACGTGCTCGCAGCTCCATAAAGAACCACTCGTCCCCAGTACGATGTAAAGAGCTCAGCCCCTTTCCGTACACTTCAGCAACAGGTACTCAGAGGTACCTCCACCCCTCAGCAAATGTAGCACCGACACAACACACACACACACACACACACACACACACACACACATAGAAAAGATCTGACATGCACTTAACAACCGTCTTTGCCAACTTTTTTTGGGTACTCTTCTTCACCTCACCAGAACGACGTACACCCACCAGAGGCTACTACACTTCCCACACACACACGACTCGCATTTTTCGCGTTTTCTCTCTGGTGATCATCCATCCCTACAGAATACAAATAATGATTCAGTGCAACCCATGACCCCACGTTGTAATAACCACAGTGAAAACACCGAACACTTGCTACTCAATCGCCCTCTCACACACACACACACACACACACACACACACACACACACACACAAACATACACACAAGACTTTATGGCCTCTGGTCGTCCCCAGTGGACGTGGCCAGCTTCCTGAGCGCTGTGGGAGCTCACGAAAGATCTTGCTCGACGCCACCTACTTGTGGTTGTGCACCGCGAGTGTCACCTTACACGAACGTTTGAACATCAGTGGACGAACAAAGAGAATAGTATCGGCGAAGAACTCCAAAGGAGTCCACATTTCCCTTCTCCTTACTGGAACGCAGCCTCGAAATTTTAGCAGCCTTATGAAATATGGGTCATGGGGTTGTCTATCAATTATATATATATATATATATATATATATATATGCGTCCTGCTGAGATGGAAATGCGAGATGTGATAATATATAGTTATACAAAATATATAGAAATAGTTCCTGTTTTAAGAAAGAAAGTAAAAAATCAACACACACACACACACACATTTTGATCGCCAGCGATATTTGCAATATTACGTACGTCATTCGGCTCAATCCCTCCGTCCGTGAGTCAGTCGTCGCTCGGAAAGAGATGAATGATGCCATTCAGCAGCGAACTGAGGCCTTTCACCAACAGCGGGCCAGCATCTCTCCAATCAGGGAGTTGATGACTTCTCCATCAAGGGACATACCATGCCTCACTACAACAGCCCTAATGCCTCCATCGTCCAAGGATAAACGTAATTCTTATGTTCAGCAGTGGACCAACTTCTTCATCCGACGGACGTCAACACCGAGTTACATGATAGGAATGTGAAGCTTGTGTATCTTAAACAAAGCGGCAGTTTGACTCCGGTGTCTGTTTATATATATATATATATATATATATATATATATATATATATATATATATATATATATATATATATATATATATATATATCCCTCATACTATTCGCCATTTCCCGCGATAGCGAGGTAGCGTTAAGAACAGAGGACTGGGCCTTTGAGGGAATATCCTCACCTGGCCCTCTTCTCTGTTCCTTTCTTTTGGAAAATTAAAAAAAAAAAAAAACGAGAGGGGAGGATTTCCAGCCCCCCGCTCCCTTCCCTTTTAGTCGCCTTCTACGACACGCAGGGAATACGTGGGAAGTATTTTTTCTCCCCTATCCCCTATATATATATATATATTATATATATATTAAAAAAGATCACAATTGAACGCGTGATATAGTAAATTCCTTCTAATCCACGGGGAAATGAAACACAATAAGTTCCCAAGTGCACTTTCGTGTTTCATTTCCTTTAATTTCTTGGGGAAGCGTAGGCGTAATATTGAGAAGAACACTGTGGCGTAGATAAGAATAATTAGATTTGCGTACGTTTCAACTTCATACCTTTAGTAGAGTTAATACAATTCAGGTACTAGACATACGCGTGTTTATAATTCAGGAAAGACTGAACAGCTACGCCAAGGATCCTACACACGCACTAACTGGCATACAAGCAACGAGTGAATCGTGAAACAGAAGTGCTGTAACAAAAACTATAAATGAATGAATTAGATATTAGCAAAGAGACCTACCACATTAAAGACAAACCGAGGATGTATCATCCACATTAGTCTTGAACTCGCTTTCAACACACACACACACACACACACACACACACACACACACATCAATAGGTAGCCTGTGTAGTAGTAACGGGTCTCCATCGGTGTTGTCGACCTTTCGCTCTGCCATCTTGAGAGCATCGATAGGAATGGAACTTGAACTGAACAACCCGTGATGTTTGTTGGTAAAGATGGCCTTCACCTCTGGCGGCCCGGGACGTGGTCGCGGCTGGAGCTCTCTGATCCAGCTCCACCTGTTGATTTAGGGAAAGACACAACAGGCAGAGCCTTTCCGACGATTTTGAATTGAGACAACAGGAGACTGGCCTAAGACAACAGGAGACAGACCTGAAGGGATGACTGGCTAACCCAGTAGACGCCGGTGATCCTGCTGCCTGTTGAAAAAAAAAAACGAACAGCAGCAGGTGCACAGGTGGGTGCAGGCCTCGGGTGGGTGAGCGTTAACCACAGCCCTCAACTCTTGGACGTGGTTAGGCTCGGCGTAGTACGCTTCGCTAGAGCCAGAGGACTTGCTGTATATATCTTTTGTGATTCTTGGTTTGCCTCAGGCTTACTGGAACAGGTATGTTTACTTTGGGGAAGCGAGTGGCTGACCTGGTTGCCTCATCCGCAGTCTCGTTCGATCTGTACCTGGTTGGGGATCCAACGGAGGGTGACCTGGCGATCTTGTGGCCGGGGATCTCCAGGACGACGCAAGGATCGAGGTTATGAGTTTTGATGTTATCCCTGGAATGTGACTGCCGCAGCGCTTGTATGGCTGGCTGTCTAGAGGGTCAATGTGGATTACGACGGGCTTGGAGAGTTCCGTCGATGCCTGGTGTCGAGCTATGGCTGTCAGCTCTGTTTGTGGAGTGGAGCAACTGGGTGTTAGTCTCCAGAGGAGAGTCTGACCTTGGGGTGTGACATGCCGGTTCGGACCTTCCATTCTGTCTGGTCCACAGAGCCGTCTGTGAGGTACGATGCTGCTTGTGATGGCGGTGTGGCGAGCGCAGAAGTAGCAGCTACTAATGTCACGTGGAGAGGGGGGGGGGGGGTTCTCTGCTCGACGGACCTGTGAAGCCTTACACTAGCTAGTTTAATTTCTGGTCTCGGTTTGGTTGTTAGAGATGTAGCGTGCGATATTACTCCGTGTAGGTGAAGGGTAAGAGGGGCGTCTGTAATGTGAAAACGATGTACTATTTGAATATTCTAAATACCTTTGTTGAGTCTACCATCTGCTATCTTGTTAGGCTGATTCCGTGTAGGTCATTCATATGTAAATTAGTTGCTCCGGGTTGGTATTGCATGGCGATACGTCACGAGAGGGTGGTCGTGGTGGCTCCCACATAACTCATGTTTTGCAGGAGTTTACAACCTCCTTCATGACGGACGAATTCGTCAAGTCCAATGAGACCTCTGGAGGGGGACAGTGGTTACGGTTAGGGTTGCTGGCCATCGCGGACATTCTAGCCTCCAGGTTCTTCTTGCACCAGATGACGAGTTTCGTAAGCTAAGGACGTCTGTGTATGACAGAGACCGTCTTCTGTGCTGTTCCTGTGGGATAGTTTATATTCCAGGGTCTATCAGCGTCGTCCAGGAAGAGACGTGTCTGCCTATTGACTTGTGTTAAAGAATTCGTTGCTGATGAGGATCTGTTTTGGGGCAGTTGGGTTTTCTCGTGAATTAAGTCCCGAGTGGGATGGGATGTGTGTGTGTGGGTAACTTGGTGGACATATTGTTCCATGGTGCCACTCCTCCGCCTCTGGGAACCTTCTCACTGGTAACATTGAGGCATCGTGTAAGGTCTGTGGTCATCGATTTATCTCGTAGACTGAGATGATGATGCACTGGGTGGAGTTGACGTCAAGCAGAACATTCAGGAACACGAGGCGGGTGTTGCTGTCAAGTTCACAAGTGAATCTCATGACTTCGAGTTGGACTCCATAGCATTCCTGAGATGAAAGGGAGGGATGGTCTTTGGTACTGGCCAGTACATGGATGTCGTCTGCGCAGCGGCAACAGGTGGCTGATTAGAGAGATAAGGGTCTTGAGTGATGCTATTGTCAAGATGGTACGTCTACTGGTTGACAGTGATGCCATTCCCTGCGTCAGCTCAGTGTACGAGAATACGTACAGATCTTGGACGATGCCTCACTGGCACCATGTCACTGTTTCCGGAGATATATATATATAGAGAGAGAGAGAGAGAGAGGAGGGAGGGATCACACATCTCACCAGTTGCCCCTCTCAGCACATTCATATCCAGAAGTCTCTCATTTACACGTCTATCAATTGATAAAAATTGACTAATACCCACTTTCCATCTTTTCCATTCATATACGTATTCTTGTGCATGTCCTCCTTTTCAAAACATTACCAATCACCAGTCCTTTATCGGTATACAACTCCACAAGCTATTCACCACTGCTAATCATAATGGAAGGGTGGAGAAAAAAGATTTTTGAGTGATCGGGGCTTGAGCATGCAGGAGAGTGAAAGGCGTGCACGGGATAGATTGAATTGGAGCGATGTGGTAAACCGTAGTCGACGTGTTGTCAATAGACTGAACCAGGATATGTGAAGAGGCCGGGTTAAGCCATGGAAAGGTCTGTGGGGCCTGGATGTGGATAGGGAGCTATGGGTCTGTGCATTGCACATGACAGGTAGTGTGTGTAAGCGAATATGGTCTATCTTCGTCTGTTCCTTGCGCCACCTCACTAACGCCGGAAACTGCGATCGACTGTGAACATACATACGAATAATGTATGTATATGTGTGTGAGTTGTGTACTCTATATAATGCACACATCTTGCTTAAGTGCAACACAATCTTCCTCACAAAATTGATTCATTAAACATAAGACGTTTAATGTCGTTTTTATTACAGGACGGACCTATACGCCCTGAAGACACGATCAAGAACTTGTTATGCAAATGTCTCCTCGAGTGATTGCTTTCACATCAGTCGTCGGGGATCGAGGATGAATATTCAATTTCCGACCTGATATTGTTTTGATAACCCCCGCCTCCACCCACCCCTCCCTCCCTCCCTCCTCCTCCTAACCCCCCCTCGCTCTTCCAGATGGGAATGAAGCTTGTTCATCATGAGAGAGAAAATCCCTGTTTTGTTGGCTGGGTGAGTTGGGATTGCTAAATCTCTCTCTCTCTCTCTCTCTCTCTCTCTCTCTCTCTCTCTCTCTCTCTCTCTCTCTCTCTCTCTCTCTCTCTCTGTGCCGATCCCGCCTTTTCGCATGCTTTGCATCGTCGTTCCGCCTACCTATGACTTTTGTTCGTTCTCACTGCGGACTGTAAAACTGGGGCACACATAGGGAGGAGGGTCGCTTAGTGCTGGAGCTGGGAGGAGGATCGTTGACCAGGTGGTGGTGGTGACCCGGCAGACGACCACCTAATTCGCCTCAAGCCGTCGTCAAGCGCGGGGTTCCTGGTCTCTGAACTTCAGGGAATCGATCATACAATCGACTACAAGCGTCATCGTGACAGGTTAACCTTTCAGATCTCCCAGACATTTTAACTGGCCCTCCACCCCAACCCCGTCCTACACACACACACACCGTCCTTCACCACACTCACGTTCAGTACAATGCTGTCTAATTTTCGTTCCTGCTCTTGGTAATAAGTTTGGGGACGACCTGGAGCGTTATCAACTCGGACGTTTTGGAATTTACATGATTTCTGTAGCGAGTTTATTCTCTTAGTTACATTACCAAGTGGCGCCCTCCTGGCCTGTGTATTTCCCTAGCATTACCTCGGCGTAAATAGCCTCATCAGATTTCCCTCCTTGCAGTAAGACATGCCTTTCCACTTCTCCTTTCAATTCTTCCTACGTTCCATTGTAATGATGATTCATCCATGAATTCCCTGGGGACAAAATACCATTCAAGTGTATGGAGACCTTTGGAGACCCTTGCATCAATATATTACCGGAGGGAGTGTGAGACAAGTCTTCTGTGTTGTGTCCACCTGTAGTGATGAGGAGTTTACGATCCTGTTACTGTCCGCCAGTATACCGCCTCGTCGTAGACCTATAAGGTCATCCAATGTATGGCTTTCACACGTATACCTATGATCCACCAGCAGATAAACTCGTCATAGACCATCAGATCCTCTGGTGTCTGGGTTTCTCATGCAATCTAATGACACTATTACTATCCTTCAGTAATTAGCCTCGTATTTGACCGTCATCGTCTCGTTTGTCTGTCCTTCCCTCGTACGGTTCATCAGGTCTCCTGTTGCCTGGCTTTTCCCATGTGCTGCCGTGCGCTTCACGCTCGCATCCTCGAACACACTTCTCTCTCCTCACCCACACACTCCTGTTCTGCCAGTTATAAGCTCGGTGGGGCCTCGTTTTTCCTTCTCCATGGCATAAAATGGATTTTATTGGTTCGCTTCTCTACCCAGCCATTCAGTAATTTCCCCCAACAGTCATTCTCGCACTGTACTGTGTCACTGTAACTCCTCGTTCGAACCCACCCTTTTTCTTTTCATCTCGCTCTCTCCCACATTTAGAAGTATTTCATCGAGACTTTCTTCGGGGATTATCAGTTTTCTTTCCTCCTGCTCGTGTGTCTGTATCCCATTCGCGTCACTCGCCTTTGCAATGTATTTCTCATCCTCTTTCCATCATTTTCCTGGTGGGTGAACATGATATAACCTTCCACTGATTCGGTTCCTTCATTTATTTCTCCCCTGATTTTGAATGAATACACACACACACACACACACACACACACACACACACACACACACACACTACAGAGTCACTGGATCATCAGTATGTCTGGTCATTGTGATGTCGTATCTGGATCTTGCATGATGACACACATTACTTGAAGACCTCTCAGGGAGGGTGCCCGTCAGCTGGTACTCCCTGCACCAGGAGAGTTGCTGGATCTTCGGTCTTGTTGGTTGGGTCAACACCATCTGCAGTAGTGTGTGTGTGTGTGTGTGTGTGTGTTGAGCGTTAGGAGGAGCGAGTTTTACACTCGTGTGACCCCCGAATCAACCTTGGCGTATATGTACCGTGTCTTTACTACGCCTCCTCCTCCTGTGTGTGTATACACACACACACACACACACGCACACACACAAACACCCGCTTAGGCCAGTTCCCAATTTACCGACCCAACCCACGAGGGGAGGATGAACAGGTGGGGTCGGCTGTGGACCGACTGCCACGTCTAGGATTCGAACCCGTGCCCGTGCTGTCTTAGTTAGTGGCGCTAACCACTATACCACGGAGGCCCGTGGTGTGTACGTAATAATCAGTTACTTCTTTGTGCAATACGACGATTGAGCACGAAAGTACAAGCTTTAAGCACGACGGTACGACCCTTGAGCACGACGGTGCGACCCTTGAGCTCGATGGTATGATCATTGAACACTACGGTACAACCCATGAACACGACGGTACGGCCCTTGAGCACGATGGTATGATCATTAAACACGACGGTACGACCCTTGAACACGACGGTACGACCCTTGAACACGACGGTACGACCATTGAACACGACGGTACGACCATTGAACACGATGGTATGATCGTTGAACACGACGGTACGACCCTTGAACACACTACTCACGACTCCTGATGCCTGGTGTAACCTAGTGCGTCATGATGCTGACCTGCTGGCTGGCTGGCTTGACCCCGTCTGGCGTCGACATCCCACACTCGCTTTTATCATTTATTTATTTATTCATTTTTACAGTAACGAGTAACATTTTCTTTTCTTTTTTAGTAGGAAATAATCCTCTTTCCCCCAGTAGCAAGTTACTTACGCTAGTAAAGAAAGCATAATATTTTCTCTCTCTCTCTCTCTCTCTCTCTCTGCTTCCCCCCTCGAGGCGTTCCCATGTATTATCATCCAACCTTTGAAGTGTAAGCAGTGATGCATGGGGTGGGGTAGGGACGACGAAGAATGACTCGTCTGTGCTACTACGTGATCTGGATATCGTATAGAGTCGTCGACGTTCTGTACACACACACACACACACACACACACACCGTCCTGTGAGGGGTAGCTGGTGTATCCGGTCGTCCACGAGTAACACAGACGTACCATAGAGTCTTTACACTGGTGTGTTCGTGAGGCGGGGGTGACCCATCACTGGACCGCCTGGATATGCAAACAGCAGGTTTTTCCCTTGTCCCTCAAGAACGGTTTGTGTGTGTGTGTGTGTGTGTGTGTAGCCTTACACTTGGCTCACGTGCGTAGGTAGAGTGGATGTGGTCTTGGATTTATCCTCAACACCTGCAGAAGGTGTTCAAGATGGTTCAGATTAGTGGTAGCAGCAGCTTGGTGTTGATGTTGCCGGCCATAATGACCCCCTTAGCACTTGGTAGGTCTGAACCCACATCAACAATCGATTAGGGTCGTTTAACTCGCATATGGTCGTGATGTTGGGTCAGTCGTCTGGCAAACATGATGCAAGTCAAAAGAAAAAAATATAATAATCCGACTGTTGGACAAGTACGTCCATGGATTCGAGACAACAGAATTGTGTCCATGAGAATTGAATATGTGCCACGAAGCTTTCCAAGTACTCAGGCTCTGGGTTACGGTGGCAAGATCCACACATACAGTGTCTGTATACTCCGACCAATCCTTATGGATGTTCCCAGCGTAGACCTAAATGCATCTCTCGCTCATTAGATCAAGGCAAGCAGGGTTTTGTCTCCTGAGGAATGACGTAAGTCCCCTCGCCATCACTACAACGTTGGCCCGTGTCATAAAACTTCACGGAACAAGTAGCCATGTTTTTCTCTTACCATTTGAGCTGTGAGCGTCGGTCAGAAAACTCGCACATATTTTCACAAAATGAAAGAAGTTACCGATTTTTGTAGTAAGAGGGAGAACTCCCAGCTCACCCATGTTTCTTGGAGTGAAGGGGAAAGAAATTGATAACGTGTTACTGGAAATGGTTCCTCCAATTAGTCGACAGAGAAGGATCCCACGTAACTCGTAACTTCTCTCTTTCACCTACTTTTACCAGGGACGTCGTGGCATTCGTGAATCAGTGGGTTAACGTGCCACAAGAGACGTTGCTGCTGTCATACAGAACTCACAACATTTCAGGTCCAGGCGGCTGGAAATAAGGCTATGGTCGACTTTTTTTTCTTGACTGTTGACTGGATAGACATTTTGTAGGACTAAAGATTTTGGGAAGGGTTTTGTAGTTTGGTTCTTGGTCATGTTGGAGGGTCGGGTTGTAGCGCACAGTGCGCGGGAGGTAAGTCCTACATTAACTTCATTACGTCAGGCTTGCGCGATATGCAGAGCTGAACGGATGGTCGCTCAGCTTCGTTATGTGGTTCGTTCGTTAAGGACGCATCTTGAGGTAGTAAAGAACAGACGTTAATGATGATCCAGGGTCGTAGTATTGTGCTCAAAGGGTCGTACAGTCATGCTCAGGGGTCGTAAATTCATGCTCAAGGATCGTACTGCCACGCTCCAGCTCCCCGTCATGGTGTTCAAAGGTTGCACCATCAGGCCCCAGGGTCGTACCTAAAAGCTATCTCATGATAAGTCTACAAGACACTAATGCCTGGGAACCTTGGCTGGGATCTGTCTTACGTGTCATTCTAATGCACTTTAAGGACCCTTAGATTTATAATTGTCATCCTAAGAGACTTTAAGAACCCTTACATTTCATATAATTATCATCCTAAAGCACTTTAAGGACCCTTAGATTTTTTATAGTTGTCATGATAAGACACTTTAAGAACCCTTAAGTTTCACATATTTGTCTTCCTAAAGCACTTTAAAAATCCTTAGATTTGATATAATGTCATCCGAAAACATTGTAAGAATCCTTAGATTTGATATTGTCATCCTAAAATACTTTGAGAACCCTTAAATTTCATAATGTATTTGTCATCCTAAAACACTTTAATAACCTTAAAGTTTCATAATGTATTTGTCATCGTAAAACACTTTTAAGAATCCTTAGATTTCATATGATCAATTCGTTGATATTCGCCCCATATAAAGCAACGTTCTCAAGGTATAAAGAAAGAAAATATTTAGCCTTCAATCTTTCTATGGTCTTACATGGTTAGTCATGGTGCACGGTGGGTGGTACTAGTACCATCTGCACTTTTTTGTGGCCTTAAGTGTCTTGAAGCAGCTGGTTTGGACGACGTGGCTGCAGCTGACGGCAGCTGGTGTGGATGGGCTGGCCGCAGCTGGTGTGGATGGGTTGGCCGCAGCTGACGGCAGCTGGTGTGGACGATGTGGCTGCAGGTGACAGCAGCTGGTGTGGATGGGCTGGCCGCAGCTGGTGTGGTGGACAGGCTGGTTGCCAGCTGGGACTTTCTGTGCGTGTTTATGTTTTCGTAAGTGGGTCTGTGTTGTTTGGGGTCTTGTTGTGATGTGCGGATTGATTTATGGTATTCTAGAATATTCTTTTATATGTGTACTATATATATACTATATGTTTTTAAATCATTACTCGAGTGTAGGAAACAGATATTATACAATAGTCTACCACACACTCATTCATTTTCTCTCAAAGATATATGATTTCATTGAAAACGAAAGTTTAGACTAACTATTTTATTAAATTTTCACTGGTGAAATCTTTGGGTGTTAATGTGTGTCACACACAGACACACACACACACACACACACACACACACACACACACACACACACACACACACACACACACACATGTATATAGATTAAATCTAACAAGTTCATTCATCTTTTGCAAAATATTGCCCTTGTCATATTCGTCCTAATAGTCCCGACCCATTCGATTTTATATTTGACAGAAGTGATTAAAGAACCAATTATAGTGTGTAACACAGCCAATTTTTAGTCAATATAGAATTAGAGAGGAAGTTAGATATGTATATTTTCATCTTGACATCATACTGGTTCTCTACTTATGTCGTAGCTATTCTAATATATCCTCGATATATCCCTCCCACTGCAGTATTATGATACGTACCTTTCATCACTTCATTCCCTCACCATTTATAGACGATTGTGTTACTCGAAATGTTAGGAGACTTATGAGAAGAATGTTGAGAAGTACTCGGTTGTTGACCGTTCAAATACAACATCCATTTATCGGGGAGGTGGTTTTTACACATGAGGCCTCGTCTCTTGAACTTTGCTATCATAATACTTTTTAAACTTAGATTTGAACGGAATCTCTCTAGCATAGTGTCAACACGTATGGTTTGAACCACCATGATTTGTGCGTGTTTACTAATGATAAAGAATTTTGTTGATAATCATAATAATGATGATAATAATATTGATAATAGGGATAATAATAATCATGATGATAATAACCATAATAATGATAGCAATAGTAATAACTGATGATAATAATAATGATGATAATAACTGATGATGATGATAATCTATAATAATGATAATAATAGCCCTTAGTATTCATCAAATTACTTCGGTTATGTAAGCAATGTCCATTGTCTCGTAAGTCACTCCTAGATATAAGAGGATGGTTGGAAAGAGTACTTTTAAGTATACAAGAGGCATTGACTGGGGTAATTATAATGATTGTTTGGTGTGGGGAGGATAGACTGAATAAGGAATGACAGGGCACTAAGAGGGAGCTGAGGTGGCTATGGTTTGGACTTATGGAAATGATGAGTGAGAGGAGGAGGACTTAAGAGGGTATGATACATGCCAGTAGTGGAGAAACAAAATGAGAGAGAGCAAGGACGAGGTGGAAGGATGAAGTGAAAGTTTCTGTGAATGTTGGTGCCTGAACATGCAGGAGAGTGTGAGGCGTGCTTGATATAGGGCGAATTGGAAATATGTGCTATACAGAGGGCGACGTGTTGTTGATAGTTTAAACCAGGGCAGATGAAGTCGTGAACGTAAACCATGCAGTTGTCTATAGAATTTGGTTGTGAATGACGGGCTCTGTGTTTGGGTGCATTGTGCATGACGGCTGGTGATTGCATGGGAGCAGGGAGGGAGATTTGTACATTAGTTCCTGATGTTACCTTGCTGGGGAGGGAAGGGCAACTGGTATGCAAGAAAATCAGATTCTGTGCAATAAACTGCTGTATTTTTCCCATTTTCTTTTTTTTTTTATATGTAATCTGCAATTGGAGATTGATGGTGCTATATTCTCAATGTTAGCTGATTTTTTTTTCTTTTTTCTTCGTACAAATCTAGTTCTTCGTTGGACTGATCACTAGTTCGTAGTTATTGTTCACGGTGATCTTGCCCAGCCATCATAGATTGGTTCATCAGCGTCTGTTTTCATTTTTCTTTTATGAACTGCAGTGGAAACAAGTTCGTTTTCTTTGTATCATGTCAGGAATTCAGTATCAAAAATCAAGACGTCGGTTGTTTTTTCAGTAATTTATAACGAGTGTCATGGAAAGTGTTGATGTCACGCTACGCATTTTGTTGTACCTTGTGTCAGGGTGTTGTGATGCGAGTGTAGTGAGGTCATAAGCGCACACGAGAAGACTCGGTAAAAGCGGAGGTGGAGGGAACTCAGGCAGGAAGAAGAATTGAAGAAGGTTTGAAGAAAGAACTAATGCTTGGAGGAAGTCCACTGCAGAACCTGAGACGTTCAGAGGAGAAGCTTTCCGGATGAGTCCGGTTTGACGGCCAGCTATGAAGTTGGCTAACCTAATATCATTTTTTTTTTTTTTTTTTTTGTCTTTGTCACAATTTTGTTTGTTTTTGTCATGACTGCGGAGGGCAGTGACCTGTATCCCTTTGTGTAACAGCGGGGAACCG
Source organism: Panulirus ornatus (assembly GCF_036320965.1). Classification (NCBI taxonomy): domain Eukaryota; kingdom Metazoa; phylum Arthropoda; class Malacostraca; order Decapoda; family Palinuridae; genus Panulirus; species Panulirus ornatus. The sequence goes on along the minus strand of NC_092224.1, from coordinate 79,664,724 downwards.
TGATGAATCCTTTGTTGTTATTTGTTGCTAATGACATTGTGAAGGTTGGGGGGGAGAGGGTGGGAATTGGGTTTGGTTAATGCCATCCAGGGTGTGGTGGTGTGAGGTGATAGGAATCTAAATCCACACAGTGTTGATGACAGTGGGAGATATTATGCTTCATTCTGTTGTGGTCCAGTATTTTTTGCAGGGGGTATAGATGCTGAGGACGCCAGTGATATGGGGCGGTAGGTAGAAGGGGATCTGGATGGCTTTGGAGGGTCTTAGGATGGGTTCTGTGGTGGCCAGTTTCCAAGTGGTTGGGATTCTACTCTGCAAGTGTTTGGATTGCAATTTGTTTGAAGTGTTTTATGTGGAGGTTTGATATGTTGTCAGAGCTTGCCGCAGGAGGATTTTCGAGTGAGGCTTTCATTGTCGTGATTAATGAATAAATGAATAAATAAATTATATATATATATATATATATATATATATATATATATATATATATATATATATATATATATATTCCTATGAGTCCACGGAGAAAATGAAACACGATAAGTTCCCAAGTGCACTTTCGTGTAATAATCACATCATCAGGGGAGATGCAAGAAAGAAATATAATTAGTCAGTTCATATACAACGAAGAGACGTAGCTAGGACGCCATTCTGTTTACCAAATGGCGTCCCAGCTACGTCTCTTCGTTGTATATCACTGACTGTTATATTTCTCTCTTGTGTCTCCCCTGATGATGTGATTATTACACGAAAGTGCACTTGGGAACTTATCGTGTGTCACATTCCTGTGGTATGGACGGAATGTATCTGATCACGCGCTCCTAAGGTGTCTGGTAGCTTGGCCTGCAGGGCTCTCGGGTTCTACCTCCACCCCCCCACCCTCCTCCAACCCCCACGCCGTACATTATCTCCCTCATCCGGAAGACCATTACTTCTGGGGGTGCCTTATGGCTGCGTCACCTACTTCTGCTGGGGGTAAATCAAGTCTCATGGATGGCCTCCCCCTTCCCCCCAGGTCGTAAGGGGGAAAAAATAGATAAACGGCGCTGTCTTGAAAAATACCACACATATATATACTTCACCCCACCAAAAAAAGAAAAGAAACTAACCAGAGGTATCATTAATTTTTTCTCTTACATGTTGTGAAAAAATTAATATTTGTGATTGATGTCATATGTGTGTTGTGTATGACCGATTCTCTGGATATTTTTTTTTTCTCACGTTGATGATGCTCCAGTCACCAAAACTTGAACACGTCCTTTGTTGGAGAGTGTATCCAGAAGTGGTATAGTGAGGATGTGGTATAGTGATGACGACTTGCCACGAGTGAGCTGAACTAAACGGGCATGTCTGAAGCGAACTGTACACATAGGGATGAGAAGGGGGACTTTATACAAGGCGACGGGGGTGGTGTATACATGCAGCTGGGGTTATTATTTGTCGAGGCAAAGTGCCATCATAAGCGACGAAAAGCAAAAATTTGCTTTTGAAAATGATTATGAGTCTCGCTAGTGCAGCCTCAGGCCTGATGAAATTGGTAGGGATTTAGATGAGGTTTGTTTACATTGTAGGTGCTTATATGTGGTTCTTCAGGACGGGAGAATGACTGACGACCTCCGCTGTGTGATCAGCACAGCTGGAGACAAACACACCAAATGGTGGAGGAAAGTCCCAAGGAAAGGTGGTAATAAAAGAGTCCATAGATGCCAAAGCTGGCGTTTCGAGAGGGGTATGTGGCATGATGTGCCTTGCTGGAAGTAACGGGAAATTAGATTTTCATCGGGAGACCCAGAGGCAGTAGAGATAGCGCAGGTGTCGCTACTGATGAGCGAGAGTTGAGAGGTAAGATACGGATCGTGTATGGTAGAGGAGGATCGTGTATGGTAGAGGAGTGGTCTTGATCAGGAACTCGGGTGTTAGGTGTTTGATTAGTGTTTCCAACCCATTAAGGAATGGGAAAGGACCGCATCGCCAGCATGATCATCTTCAGTAGAATCAAAGGCCATCTTGGTACACATTGGAATTCCCTTCCGTAGAGAACCTCACCAATTGGATGTGAGGAAAGTAATGCCTTCTGGAAGGACCTTAAACCATCGAGGAGCTGTATATTGTTGTAGGAGATAGGGCGGTGAGGGGGCACAAATGTACGAAATATTATCAAACCATAGCTTAGAGGGTAAGAAAATTCTGAGCAGGTGATATCGTAGTTGGGAGACGATAAGCGAGCAATGACCGTGTTAGTCCCATCGGTGGGAAATCACTGCTCTATAAACGTACCAGCATCTAACTGCGTATTTGTGCGTACCTTAGTTACGGTCATCTTGAGAGAGAGAGAGAGAGAGAGAGAGAGAGAGAGAGAGAGAGAGAGAGAGAGAGAGAGAGAGGCCCCCCCCAAAAAAAAAATTTCATCTTAGGTCCTTCAGAGTCTGGGCCATGTATAGGGCTGTCGCTGGTTGGCCTTAAAAGCAGTTTTGATGCTAACAAAGGCCACCCCTAAGCCTTCTAGATTAAACTTAGTTCACTGCGCTCATTCAAGATAGGTGATTCAAGACCGAAGGCAGGATTTAAGGGTACCAGAGCCTGGCCTTAAAAGGCCAACAAAGGCCACCTTTCGAGGGTACCAAAGCCTGCCTTAAAAGACCAACAAAGGCCACTTTTCGAGGGTACCAGAGCCTGGCGTTAAAAGGCCAACAAAGGCCACCTTTCAAGGTTCAGACTTGCTACAGCTTCACTGGTGCTCATGCAATTTGAGAAGTGACCAGCATGTTTCAGTTTTTCAATAGTCGGCTTTGAAGGCCATTTGAACACCACGTTCATATAAAACAATTATTGTTGGATTAATGAATTTTTTCTCGTGCAGCGCCGGTTAACCTATCATATATATATATATATATATATATATATATATATATATATATATGCATCTCTCTCTCTCTCTCTCTCTCTCTCTCTCTCTCTCTCTCTCTCTCTCTCTCTTTCAACACCACCACAAGACTCTATTCTCGACTGTACACTCGGCGAGAATGGCAGAGGAGAGACGGGAAGGTCTGTGGTGGTGGTGGTGGGACGTAACAGACTTCATTCACTGTTTGCCTCTCCCGGTGAGTCGGATTGCTCCCATGTTACGCTAGCGGCACGTGGAGGAAAATGACATATTAAATAAAATGATCTGAACTCCGACTGAATGGTGAGTTTACCTTCCTAACTCTCATCACGGAGTAGTGTGATACACACACACACACACACACACACACACACACACACACACACCTTGCAAATTTGCAGGCGTGTTTTTTTTTTTTCCACACACACACACACATCAGTGCTGTTCAGAAAATCATGACCGTTTTTATCACATTACCGCGCACTCTCTCTCTCTCTCTCTCTCTCTCTCTCTCTCTCTCTCTCTCTCTCTCTCTCTCTCTCTCTCTCTCTCTCTCTCCAGCGCTTTAAGTTCGTCCATAATTCCGAAGATATCATTAATTACAAGTACTGGAAAGAGAGAGAGAGAGAGAGTTGGGCCGATAATAATTCTCTCTCTCTCTCTCTCTCTCTCTCTCTCTCTCTCTCTCTCT
>NC_092224.1:79651149-79658649 GCF_036320965.1 Panulirus ornatus | reverse complement strand
GTTACGCCCTAAGTCAAAAGTCATTGAGAATAAAGTCTCGTCAAAGAACATCTCGCCCCAAAGGTGTCTACATTTCCCTTCAGTTGTATGTAGCGCAGCCTTGGTGCAGGAACCTTATATAAAGGCTCGATATATATATATATATATATATATATATATATATATATATATATATATATATATATATATATATATATATTGATTTCAGTGGTATAGTGGGTTGGACAGGATATTTCTAACTGCCAGAAAATGGGAGACAAAAAATATCTTCCCAGTTTCGTCTACAGAAAACATGTGTTGCGCCACGTGTGGAGGTCTTGTGGAGCCGGTGTTACATATCATCATATGTGAGTTATGAACATGTGTATGTAAATATATAATGTCCTTACATCATGCAGGATCTTCTGGTAAGCCTGCACCTGTCGGGCGCTTCCCATCCTGTATTTCACGAGCGTTGCTTGAATGCTCTAACCTCCCTCGTTTTCTATGAGTTGGTTCGGATCCCCCAAGCGTCGTTTGTACATCCAGTCGCCTTAGTTCAGTGTTCGTTTGCATGAGAAAGACATACAAGAGGAGGCCTGATTGGCTCACGACTGGGTTGTTTGGTAGAGAAAAATAAGGAGTTTAACTTGACAAGAAAATGTAACTCCGATTTTTTTTTTTTTTTTTTTTTTAAGCTTTCACTAACACCCCGCTGTTGCACATTAGCCTCCTGTGCCCCCGTTACTGCTGTCGTTTATACAGTTTATTTCTGGCGGTTTTTTTTTTTTCGGAGTATACTTGACTTTATAAAGTATTTGTTTGAACGATTTTTGAAGATATTTATAGTCTTAGAATTCACTGTTTCTGACGGTAACTTACTCCAGTGCTCAACACACCTATGTGTATAGTTTATAGTACAAGATCTACAAGTTTCGTGAATTATCGTGCATGATTGAATCCAGTCTTGTTCTCCTCGGTTTTAATCTCATTATGTTCACCTGTGCTACCGTTATCGCCTTGGTGTTAATGCCTATGCCATTGATTCTGTTCAGCAGACCAGCACAGTCTGAGGACAGAGTTGAACGTTACCATATCATACCTTCCTTTGGTGATGATTTTCCACCGAGATGTGAACTGGAAAGGAAAATTTATCACCCATCTATATATTTTTATTTTCTTTACCCTATTTGTGATTTCTGTCTGAATTTCATCTTCCCCGTTCGCATCATTTCAAAAAAAAATATTCTAACCTCTCTACCTGTGTGACATTATAATGAATATTTCAGCATTTGGTATATTCAGAATTTCTTTTCGTCCATTTCATTATCCGCAGCCATCGGTTTACTCTTTTATTTCACTGCAATGCCGGCATGAAGCCAAGCTCCGTTCTCTTGTTATGACTGCGTGGGGCACGTCCCTCCTGAATATTTCGGGGCGGCTTATGTAGCGGGCATCCACTACGCTGTATGAGGGATCATGTCTGTGCTTCCCTCTCGCACCTCTGATGGTTTTGGTCACGTGTGTGTGTGTGTGTGTGTGTGTGTGTGAGTGTGAAGTGCATTTTTATACTATGCGTGGAGGGAGCTCTGCATTTCATGGCCTTAGGGGGATACGACCAAAAACCACCCCCCTATCCCCCCCGACCCCCCACTCCCCCCACCCCCACCACCCCCCCCCCCCCCCCCCCCCCCCCCCCCCCCCCCCCCCCCCCCCCCCCCCCCCCCCCCCCCCCCCCCCCCCCCCCCCCCCCCCCCCCCCCCCCCCCCCCCCCCCCCCCCCCCCCCCCCCCCCCCCCCCCCCCCCCCCCCCCCCCCCCCCCCCCCCCCAAAAATCGTGTCATCACGAGGTAATTGAAAAACGTTTGTGTAATCATGAAGTAATTGAAAAACGTTTGTGTAATCATGAAGTAATTGAAAAACGTTTGTGTAATCACGAAGTAATTGAAAAACGTTTGTGTAATCATGAAGTAATTGAAAAACGTTTATGTAATCACAAACTAATAGAAAATCGTGTCATCACGAGGTAATTGAAAAACGTTTGTGTAATCATGAAGTAATTGAAAAACGTTTATGTAATCACAAACTAATAGAAAATCGTGTCATCACGAGGTAATTGAAAAACGTTTGTGTAATCACGAAGTAATTGAAAAACGTTTGTGTAATCACGAAGTAATTGAAAAACGTTTGTGTAATCATGAAGTAATTGAAAAACGTTTGTAATCACAAAGTAATAGAAAAATGCTTGTGTAATCACAAAGTAATAGAAAAATGCTTGTGTAATCACAAAGTAATAGAAAAACGTGTAATCACGAAGTAATTGAAAAACGTTTGTAATCACAAAGTAATAGAAAAATGCTTGTGTAATCACAAAGTAATAGAAAAACGTGTAATCACGAAGTAATTGAAAAACGTTTGTGTAATCATGAAGTAATTGAAAAACGTTTGTGTAATCATGAAGTAATTGAAAAACGTTTGTGTAATCACGAAGTAATTGAAAAACGTTTGTGTAATCATGAAGTAATTGAAAAACGTTTGTAATCACAAAGTAATAGAAAAATGCTTGTGTAATCACAAAGTAATAGAAAAATGCTTGTGTAATCACAAAGTAATAGAAAAACGTGTAATCACGAAGTAATTGAAAAACGTTTGTGTAATCATGAAGTAATTGAAAAACGTTTATGTAATCACAAACTAATAGAAAATCGTGTCATCACGAGGTAATTGAAAAACGTTTGTGTAATCACGAAGTAATTGAAAAACGTTTGTGTAATCACGAAGTAATTGAAAAACGTTTGTGTAATCACAAAGTAATAGAAAAATGCTTGTGTAATCACAAAGTAATAGAAAAACGTGTAATCACGAAGTAATTGAAAAACGTTTGTGTAATCATGAAGTAATTGAAAAACGTTTGTGTAATCACGAAGTAATTGAAAAACGTTTGTGTAATCATGAAGTAATTGAAAAACGTTTGTGTAATCATGAAGTAATTGAAAAACGTTTGTGTAATCATGAAGTAATTGAAAAACGTTTGTAATCACAAAGTAATAGAAAAATGCTTGTGTAATCACAAAGTAATAGAAAAATGCTTGTGTAATCACAAAGTAATAGAAAAATGCTTGTGTAATCACAAAGTAATAGAAAAATGCTTGTGTAATCACAAAGTAATAGAAAAATGCTTGTGTAATCACAAAGTAATAGAAAAATGCTTGTGTAATCACAAAGTAATAGAAAAATGCTTGTGTAATCACAAAGTAATAGAAAAATGCTTGTGTAATCACAAAGTAATAGAAAAACGTGTAATCACGAAGTAATTGAAAAACGTTTGTGTAATCACGAAGTAATTGAAAAACGTTTGTGTAATCATGAAGTAATTGAAAAACGTTTGTGTAATCATGAAGTAATTGAAAAACGTTTGTAATCACAAAGTAATAGAAAAATGCTTGTGTAATCACAAAGTAATAGAAAAATGCTTGTGTAATCACAAAGTAATAGAATGTGTGTGTGTGTGTGTGTGAGAGAGAGAGAGAGAGAGAGAGAGAGAGAGAGAGAGAGAGAGAGAGAGAGAGAGAGAGAGAGAGAAAGTAGGCTACTTCAAAAGGTGTGGTCTGGAATGCAAAGGGGAGGAACGGCTTAGGTGTAGAGGAACAAGGGTAAGGGGTAGAGGGGATTGTGGTTGTTAGAGGGGAGGGAGGGAGAGAAGGAAAGGGGAGGAGGAGGAGGACGAAGACGAGGGTGAATGGGAGGTCGTAATGGGTGGTGAGGGTCGAGGCCCTCGGGCCAGGTGACGTGAATGAGGAATGGGTGTTTAAGGAGGAGCTGTAATAAGGGTCTCGCCTGAACCGGGGCTGCCTCCCTCCCCACAGCTGGTGGCTTCCCTACCCGGGCTCCCGTCAGCCACTCACACCACTGAGGACATCACTGACTTCATCTTGCCAGCATGACGTCACTAGTGGTACCGTGGGGGGTAACACGAAGTGATTGAGAGACGTTTGTGTAATCATGAAGTAATTGAAAACGTTTGTAATCACAAAGTAATAGAAAAATGCTTGTGTAATCACAAAGTAATAGAAAAACGTGTAATCACGAAGTAATTGAAAACGTTTATGTAATCACAAACTAATAGAAAATCGTGTCATCACGAGGTAATTGAAAAACGTTTGTGTAATCAGGAAGTAATTGAAAGGCGTTTTTGTAATCACCTCTGTGTGTTGTACGAGGAGGAATTGTCATTTGTGAGGCCTTGTATGTGTGTGTGTGTGTGTGTGTGTGTGTGTGGTGCAATCATGAGAATAGTGATGATAACGCCAATCGTTACTGTAATAACTACAACAATAACGATAGTAATGATAATGATGAAAATAATGATAAATAGGTATGATAAGATTTAACGTGTTGATGGAGTTGATTGAAGCCAAAATCAGCAGTCAAAGTGGAAATGATTCGTGAACACAAGGCCGTAAAACTGGCGATGTTGGTGGTGTTACGGGCGGAACTGACGGTCTAGACACGAACACACAGCTCATAATTCATGACCAGCGTACCCATCACTGATGGTCGTAGTGGCTGCTTTGGAGGGGGTGGTCGTGGTGGTGGTGGAGTGTGTTCAGGCAGCGGGTGGGTGGGTGGGCTTGATGCGGGGCGGGTCTGAACCAGTCTGGGTGGGTGGGTGGGCTTCATGCGGGGCGGGTCTGAAGAAGGTGGACGCCACTGTGTGGTGTTCCTTCGTCCCAGGTGTTGTAGCCTGGTAGGGAAAATTAGGCTTCTTCACAGACTGTATCACAAGATACTTAGTTTCGGAATTTAGTGTTGTTGTGGTAGAAGACCAGGTCTGGTCACTACATCTGGAAGTTAGTACTGTTGTGGTAGAAGACCAGGTCTGGTCGATGATGCCTCAGTGTGTGGTGTGGTCGAGGGCACGTCAGGTGGGTGTAGTCGTCGTACAGGTCACCTGGGGAGCAAGCGATCACAGGCAAACCTTGACGGTGTAATGTTATCATGGTTAGAAAAACGTACACGCTTAGCACATTGTGTGTGTGTGTGTGTGTGTGTGTGTGTGTGTGTGTGTGTGTGTGGAAGAAGTTCACTTCTCATAAGACCTATGTCTGTACCTCATGGTTCTCCTCACTTGATCCTCCAGTTGCTTAGTTTCTCCCCAAACTCCGAGGAACTAAGTGTGTGTTAACATCATCGTTAACCCCGAGGTATGTGAGGCACGTCCCTCTCCTCCTCCTCCTCCTGTAGTGTGTGGTGGAGATACCTCCAGGCTTCCCTCCTCCTCCTCCTCCTCCTCCCTGGTAACTCACCTCAGTCGTGGGAACCATCCTCGAGGCTGGATGTTCAGTTGGACCCTGGTTGATTGTGTGAATGTGTTTCCTCAGCTGACGGGGGAGGAGTCCTGGGCTACTGATGCAGCTGTAACACGAGTCGCTCATGCGGCAGTGCCGTGCAGAGCGAGTCCCCAGGTCGTGCATGCCGCCCCGTTGGCCGTCAGGGTCGTAGAATATCTTAGGGTAAATTCGCATTGGGATCTGACGTTCAGCTCAGCACATCACACTCGTGGGCGTGTCAATAACTCCGTCACGTGGTTATAACTTGTATTGAATGTGATGATTCCATTCTTGACCAGGAGTTTACACACTGTTGTCTCTGTTGGATAGATAATGGCTTCTTATATTTTCCATTTTGGTTTCCTCGTCTTTTATTTCACTTCATTTACTTCTTTTCTTCCTGTACCACCTCGAGCACTGCATTGACTGTCGGTAAACTGTTGTCTTTTTTCGTAATGTATTTCAACTTTGGAGTGAAGGTGATTTTTCACTCGCGTTGTTAACCACAAGCAGGCAGAGTCCGGCAGCACCAGTAGTTGTACATCAGACAGATAACATTACGGTAGAAAAATGAGAACAGGAATAACAATTATTAAAGACTGTGAGAACTCAAACGGGATATGAACAATGAAGTCATTAGCACAGGAAGAAAATTATGAGGAGGAGGAGGAGGAGGAGAGGTGGATAAAAAGGAAGGACCGAGGAACATGAGAGTGTACGGAAATGAGAGAGGGAAGACTGGGTGGCAGAGGGAGATGCAACGAATTAAGAACAAATGTGAAGTGACAAATGAACTGATAAGTGGGACGGAAGGGGCGTAATGGGCAGGAGGGTCGGTGGAGGGGTGACTTGATGACCTGGAAGTAAATGAAACACCGGGAAAGACACCGTGAGGCGATGGTCAGCCCTTCTTACGCGACCGTTGTTGTCTAGACGACTAGTTTCTCTTTAAGAACACATCATCTCCCTTCCCTGTAAAGGATCGTCTTCCTTATGCGATGTACCGTGGTAGAGCGCCCGTTATCGTTTGAAGCGGTCCACCACTGAAAGATCTTAAATCGCCAACCCCTTGTGAACGACACTTTGACACCTTCACCCTAACCACCGCCTCGCTTCAACGACACTATCCTTCAAAGCACCACCGCCAGTTCGGGGACACTCCTCCAGGCATCTAAGAGTCTGTAACAAGCTCCTCCAAAGCTTTCCTGACGCCCTTGGCGCGATCCTTGAGTGCGAGGCTTACCAACTCTTGGCCATGGTGGCCCGACCTTTGACCTGACCTTTGAGGGTCCTCCATGAATAAAAAGAATCCCAATAGACTCTCCTCAACTCCCGAGGATTTTCAGAGATTTGGCTAAAGTGTGTCCAAAGTCAACTCAGTCGTGACGCAGACGCCCCCACACACACACTCGCAAGTCTTGCCATAAGGTCTTTATAGATAGATCCTCGGGACGACTCCGGGCGCCGTTAACGTTCTCCACATACAGCATAATAGCCTGTGTGATAATCTCCTCTCTCACAAGCTCTTTGGTGGGGGGAGGGGAAGACTCTTACAGCCCCACTGACTCTCGTAGACACTCTAGAACTCATTAAGACTTTTTTACCTCAAGAACTCATCCAGATCATCCAGGTTGGCTGTAGACTCGCCCAGTCTCCTCTCTCTCTCTCTCTCTCTCTCTCTCTCTCTCTCTCTCTCTCTCTCTCTCTCCCAGACTCTTCTAGCCTGAGCGGGAGAGACTATTTCTCAAAGAAACTTAACAAAACTCTCGGAGGCTACCGGAGACCCCGAGGGTCAGTGGCGGACCTCGGCCCAAGAAGTTCGTCGCTCGTGGTCCGGGATACTCCTCTTGGTCCGGGCCACCCGTGGTCCGAGATACTCCTGGTCAGGGACACCTGTGCCAGACAGCACCAGGATGGATGATGTCTGTCTCCTGGAAATCCCCTCATCCTTCCTCTCATCCCCTGAACTCCGTGACTATCCCTCAGGCCGTCCCCTCCTCCCTGCTCAATCGCTACTCGCAGCCCACTAACCGTTTCCTATCCAGCTCCTACCCCGCCTCTGGTGCCAGTCTCCCGCACGGATAATATAGATTATTGCCGACTCAGGCTTGCTTCCACGCTGAGCGGGAGATCATAGTGGGATTGGTACATGTCTGATTACTACATTGTATGTGGGGAGTCTTGCACTCGTG
>NC_092224.1:79618649-79648649 GCF_036320965.1 Panulirus ornatus | reverse complement strand
ACGCCATTTGGTAAACAAGGAGAACAAGCTGTGGAAGAGGAGAATCTGATAGAAGAAGGATGGAGCGGGAAGAGTGGACAGAGGAAATGATGAAACAGGGAATGGAATATTAGGTTATTGAATGAACAACGGAGGTTTGAGATAGCGAGGTATATAGGAACGGGTTGGGTGATATTGGGGGGTGATGATGTTTGTGCGTGTAAGATATACCGCCGGAGGAAAGGGAAAAGAAGGTGAGACCGCAAGGAAGATGCAAGGAGAGGGTTGAGAAGAGAGAGAGAGAGAGAGAGAGAGAGAGAGAGAGAGAGAGAGAGAGAGAGAGAGAGAGAGAGAAAGAAGACAACACCAAGAAGGAGTGTAGGCGGTGTTGCAGGACACTTAACGGGTGCCTGGGGGGAAGAGTGACCAGGGAGCAAGGGGTAATGTTACAGGAAGTAGGTGGAGGGAGGTTAACTCCCTCAAGCCTTATTTTCTGGACCTTTTATGAAACTCGGGCGAGTGACGTGCGTGCGGTGGCAGCGACGTGGTTGAATCTTTATTCCAAGAGAAAAAAATAAACCTATTACGTTGTTCATTCCTGCCGCTGTAAACATCGTATGTTTAAAACACTAGAAAATGTTTTGAAATTTAAAATGAACATGAAAATGGAGTTGTTCCTGCACTGTATATCTTTATCAACAGTTCTATTATTATTGTTGTGTTTGTTTCATAGATTAATGTTTTCAGAACGTTTCATTTTCCACTGTTATTGATGAACATTAACTTCCCACACGCATTGACGTGGCTGCTGAAGTGTGTATTGGAAGTGTCACACGTTATTCTGTCTGTAGTACTTGATTCTACAAGGACCACAGTCTTCCTTGTAGGCAGAAATGCATTGTATCACGTCTGTGTGGTTGGGCAAGTGGCATGGAAGAGGAGGAGTTCGCTTGTGGCCATAAGGAAAAATCTCACACAAGTTACCCCTCTTTTTACTTTTTCATGTTTTTAAGTTTTATTTTCTTTTTTGAGGTAGTTGTCATGTTGAGATGTATAGATACTTAGGGTAATTTTCTCATTTTCTTTCTTTTCTTTGCAGGGCTACGCCATGTGCAGGTACGTACGTACGTTCGTATATTGATGTCGTATATTGATGTTCGTATATTGATGTCGTTAATGATATAATTTCAAGGGTAGCTCACAAAGTTATATACTTTTGATCCGTCGTAAACTGGAAATGATTCATATTCCAAGGAATAACTCCGTCCTGTGAGAAACCATTCACACGGTTTTTATGAGTTTTGATCAACCGCACGGTGGAGCAGGATCCTAATCTTCCTATGTAAGGAATATCGGACACTAGGATAAAGATCTTTCATTTCCAGCGAAATATTCTCGCCTCAGTCTTCGTCGTGGGCTTAGAATTTAGTTATAAACACCAGACCAGATGTCTGCTCCTCGTAGCCTTATGTCGGCTTGTCATACCCTCGTGTCGACTCCTCATACCCTCATGTCGGCTTATCATACCCTCATGTCGGCTTATCATACCCTCATGTCGGCTTATCATACCCTCATGTCGGCTCCATACCCTCATATCTGCTCCTCGTACCCTCATATTGACTTCTGATACCTTAATGTCGGCTCCTCGTACCCTCATGTCGACTCCTCATACCCACATGTTAGCAAACGGAATATAGGTCCATTCTTCCTTTAGCCTAACCTAACTTCAGACCACAAACGAAGACTTGTTAACAGGATAGAAAGAATCTCGTGTGTGTGTGTGTGTGTTACTTTCTGAGCTGGCGGTGATGAGGAGGTCAGTATATTGTGGTTTCCCAGCCTGGTATTTTTCGAGCGAGGAATTACCAACCAGATTAGAGAACAGTGTACATGGGTGTATACATCCTCGGTGGTTTTCTTTGCTCCTGGAGCAGGCAGTGGTCGAGGGAGCCTATGGTCGAGGGAGTTCATGTGTCTTGACCGCCCAACATTTTCCACTTCACTATCCCTGCGAAGTTGCCTGTGTGTGTGGAGGTTAGGTATTTTGTTATGTATTAAGTAAGGAATGGAAGATGTTTCGATTTTTTGTTTTTGTTTTTAAGACTTTTAATGTTAGGGAAGGTCAGTTTGAATATGCTGTGAGGAAGGTCGGTTTGAATAGACTGTTAGGTAAGGTCAGTTTTATGAGACTCTTAGGAAGATCAGTGTTAACGGATATCCTGTTGGAAGGCAGAGGTCGACAACCTTTCAGGTTAGAGGAAACTTGATAGGACGTGTCCATGTTCGTATCAATTCAGGACGAGTCGGTCTTGTGAGTATATCATATGATTACTTGGAATGATGAATACGTGAGACAGTGGCTCACTCTTCATTCATATGATGAATGCGTGAGACGGACTCGTTCTTTATGTATTGGATGAATACGTGAGACAAGGAGTCGCTCTTCACATATTCTCCCTTCCAAGAGTCTTTGATTGTGTCACTAGAACGTCTTCCAATACCTTTCCGTAGCCTTTTTTTTTCTTTTTTCAAGTGTCTTGCAGTGGCTCTCAGCTGTATAGTATACCAAACACAGTTTGAGGAACTCTTCCCCCCACCTTATGGAAGCCCTTCATGTACTCCAAGATGGAAGAATGATCACATTTCGTCATATCCTTATTCCTTTCCCGTATGTGTTATTCGTGCGCTTATCTACCGTCATCTTGGGTCATAGTCATGGGTGTGAGTACTACCCTGAGTGCGTTTTGTTGTACGTGTTCCAATAGGTTTTATGACTGAAATTTCTAGATCACGAAGGTGTATTATGATCTCCCTTGGATTCGGATCATTTTATGTCGGATTTTGTTTTTCCTCATCAAACCTGTCCTTGACCGTATACCTGAAGGCTGGGTTAGTATTTCCCAACACTGACTGTGCCTCACGGGCAATTTACTTTGTGATATATCTCCAGCAGTGATCAAAAAATGTGGAATATCAAACACGGAGATCATTCTCACAGAGAAATTTCAGCATTATAACGTCACACCGGATATACAGAATGATTTAATGTGATTCTATTTTATTTTCTTAAACATTTTTCGTCACGTTGTTTTAGTACAAATTAAATCTTGGAAAGTGTCTGATGTATATTATTTACTGATGTTACAAGCCGGATATGATAAAAAAAACATTTTTTTTAGAAGAATATTTTTGTCGAGAAGGTCATTTCCACACACACAGTATGACAGATCCCAGCAGAGACCCTTGAGGGACGCCACTTGTAATCCTCCACCAGATTGGGAAGCGTTCCTCTCTCATGTGTTCTTCGGTCTCTACCACTTCATTATTTTTTTTCTTCATCTCGATGGCTCTCACTTTCTACCTCCATAATACTTAGTTTTAATTAGTACCTAGTTTTTTTTTTTTTTGTCAAAGTCCCTCTTGCAGGTCGAGAATATTTAGCCAACTCGCTATTCCATTTTGTGTCTACTCTATACTCCTAACCTTCTTTTGTCACCGGACGTAATTCCCTTTTCCTCTGTTATCCTTCCTTATTCATCCTTTGAGTGCCGCCGTACCAGTGCTGGCTGGTCGTCATGTGTGATGGACATGAATGTTAGTATTGACCTTCCTAACTCACTCACTTGCTCCATTATGTGGTCACCTTGTGGCATGCCGTCAGTTCCTGACCCAAGTGTCATGTAATTCATTCTTACTTCACGAGTTCTGCTCTGTGTTGTACAGTGTCCAGTATACTACAGCAGTAGCACTCCCCAGTGGGTCCCTTCACCTCGGGCAAACCTTTGAGATGCGTCTCCCTTGTTCCTCCTCCTCCTCCTCCTTGATGCCTGGGATTCCAGAGCAAATGCAAATCTAATTTCCCTCTCCCTCCATACTCCACATTATCATAACTGCTTCATCTCCACCACAATAGAATCGTATCACTGCTCCTCCGTGGCTGCACATCCCACACTTATCTATTTCACTCGTCCTGTCATGGCGTTTTAAATCTCTCTCGGCCCTTTTTTTTTTTCCCCACTTATTCTTGAGGCTGCAGTAGTCAATATCATTTGCATGTACGGGTACTCGCGTAGTCATTGGGTGTCCTGAGTGAGAATCGTTTACGACGAGTGATTTTGGTGTGAGGTTTCCTTAGCACCAGAGGGATTCTCCTTTACATTTGGTGGTTTGGTGTAATATTTCCTTGGCACCCAAATGATTTTTAGTTTAATTGCTATTTCGATACGCTCGATGTCTACTGAGTACCTTTATAATTTTCTTTAAATCTCTTTAGAATATATATATATATATATATATATATATATATATATATATATATATATATATATATATATATATATAATATATATAAATATGAAATTCGCTAACGTATGAACTCGTCACTCTACTTCGCTAACCCATACATTATCCAGCCTTGTCTCGCTAACACACTCGCACACAGAGCAGTAACACGTACAGAGGAGCGGCTCTCTCACATAAAGCGTCGCATAATTTACCAATCGTTCAGCTAGTGACAGCATTTACCTTTTTTTTTTTGTGAATGGATGACTTCATTAAGATAAGAATGGACGTGGAGTCATTCTTTGCTACATTTCTCTCTCTCTCTCTCTCTCTCTCTCTCTCTCTCTCTCTCTCTCTCTCTCTCTCGTGGCCCAACGTTTTTTTTCTCTCCCCTTTTCAGAAGAATTCACTTCCTCTGATTTCTTTTGCCCAAGTGATCGAGATAGAGAGCGCAGTAGAGACAGAAATCGAGATAGAGAACGAGATCGAGATAGAATCCGGCAAAAAGAGACCGAGACCGAGACAAAGATAGGATCAGGCCAATCCAGCTTAGCCAGGGCGAGATCAGTGGTTGAGAAGGTCGCATGATATGCCACTGCGTTTGATGATTGATGAAATGAATTATTCAACACCGGAGAGTGACAAGTGATGATCAAACCTAATTTTAAGAATATTAAGACCGTTGCTCGGAGGAACATGTTCCGGGAGCATATTTCCCGGGTCAGTAATGTCGTCGGTGAAGAACCATTTCCTACAGTCCAGATAAACTGATTATTTTGTTTTCCATTTCTCTCGTTTGTAGCGTTGGCGCTACTGTAAAGAAATTTTCGATATCGATGTTGTAGAATCCTTTAAGTATTTTAAAACTTTATGATTTGCCTCGGAGACGCCTCATGCTTGCAGACAACAAGTTCAGTATTCGTAGTTGTCCTCAAATGGTTAGTTACGCAAGGAAGGAATCATTTTAGTTGCTCAGCGATGTACTACCAATTCAAGAATAGCCATACTGAAGTGGGTGGCACAGAACTGCACTGCATTATCGAGGTGGGGGTCTGGCTAGACTTTACGTATAGTGACAATATCACATCCTTGCTCTTGTACGCAAAAGTGTCTTAATAAATCCCAGCATTCAAGTTGCTTACTTGGCAAGCTTCCTTACAGTGTTGGGAGAACTTGAAGTTATTGGGAGACAGTGACCCTCTAGATCTCTCACACTAGGGGTGTCCTTTCCTTTATCTTGTGCATCATGAATTCATAATCGAGTTTGTTCTTGAGGTGTCCTATTAGCAACAGCTGATATTTATCGACATTAAATGGCTATTTTTTTACGGCTATTTGATCTTGATCTTCTTATCCTCTTGCCCTATCTTCCTCAGCTGATCTGGCGTTGCCGCCCTTTGTGTCATCTGCGAATCTGGACGCTGATATTTAGCCCTGCATCATCATCAATATACGATGAACAGTATGAGCAGGTTGATCTAAGGAACTGATGACGATAGAGCAGGCTGGTTTTCTGTTCCAGCGCCTCAACATAGCTGTCCAATGATGGATTTGTACCGTGCATCACCACGGGTTCTCGTCCCTCCTCAAAGGAGATCATGGGGCTTAACGATTTGTGAATTATACTTTGTTAGAAAAGTTTACAGGTTTGTTCATTGTCATTATACAGTCTATGATTACGTGTATTAATTTTTCATTTTCAATATATATATATATATATATATATATATATATATATATATATATATATATATATATATATATATATATATATATATATATATATATTAGCGGAAGTGAATCATAGGGTGGGGGAGGGGGCGAAAATCCCGGGAGCCTTGAAGAATGTGTGGAAGTCGTGAACATTATCTCGGAAAGCAAAAATGGGTATGTTTGAAGGCATAGTGGTTCCAACAATGTTGTATGGTTGCGAGGCGTGGGCTATGGATAGAGTTGTGCGCAGGAGGATGGATGTGCTGGAAATGAGATGTTTGAGGACAGTGTGTGGTGTGAGGTGGTTTGATCGAGTAAGTATTGTAAGGGTAAGAGAGATGTGTGGAAATAAAAAGAGCGTGGTTGAGAGAGCAGAAGAGGGTGTTTTGAAATGGTTTGGGCACATAGAGAGAATGAGTGAGGAAAGATTGACCAAGAGGATATATGTGTCGGAGGTGGAGGGAACGAGGAGAAATGGGAGACCAAATTGGAGGTGGAAAGATGGAGTGAAAAAGATTTTGTGTGATCGGGGCCTGAACATGCAGGAGGGTGAAAGGCGGGCAAGGAATAGAGTGAATTGGATCGATGTGGTATACCGGGGTTGACGTGCTGTCAGTAGATTGAATCAGGGCATGTGAAGCGTCTGGGGTAAACCATGGAAAGTTGTGTGGGGCCTGGATGTGGAAAGGGAGCTGTGGTTTCGAGCATTATTGCATGACAGCTAGAGACTGAGTGTGAACGAATGGGGCCTTTGTTGTCTTTTCCTAGCGCTACCTCGCACACATGAGGGGGGAGGGGGATGGTATTCCATGTGTGGCGAGATGGCGATGGGAATGAATAAAGGCAGACAGTGTGAATTGTGTGCATGGGTATATATGTATGTGTCTGTGTGTGTATATATATGTGTCCATTGAGATGTATAGGTATGTATATTTGCGTGTGTGGACGCGTATGTATATACATTGTGTATGGGGGGTGGGTTGGGCCATTTCTTTCGTCTGTTTCCGTGCGCTACCTCGCAAACGCGGGAGACAGCGACAAAGCAAAAAGAAAGAAAAAATATATATATATTAGTAAGGTTACCCGTTGCTGCATAGAAAAAGTGGATTTTATTATAAAGGTTTATATGAAATTGGCCTTTGTTGGCTTTCAAATGGCCTTCACGGCTGACTATTGAAAAACTGAAAAAAAAAAGAAGATATGTTCTATTCCGAGTGCATTGTGTGCCATGAAGCTGTAGTGTAAGTCTGAAGCATGACCGGTGGCCATTGCTGGCCTTTTAAGGGCCAGGTTGTGGTGCCCTTGGATCCTGTGGTACCCTATCGTGTGACACCGAGGATAATCTGTAAGGCTGGGAGCGGCAGTTACTGGCCTGATCATAATGGATGGCCTTGAGCGACCAGGGTAACCTAACCTAACCATGATGCTGGTGCTTCGTGGTCCTACTGACTGACGGCTCGGTAGTGAACAGCAAAATTCGCACTCTCTCTCTCTCTCTCTCTCTCTCTCTCTCTCTCTCTCTCTCTCTCTCTCTCTCTCTCTCTCTCTCTCTCTCTCTCATCTGTTCTTGACGCTACCTCGCTCACGCGGGAAATGGCGAGTATGTTTGTAAAAAGAGTACGAGAGAGAGAGAGAGAGAGAGAGAGAGAGAGAGAGAGAGAGAGAGAGAGAGAGAGAGAGAGAGAGAGAGAGAGTTGCATCACAACAGTCTCTACAACGCGGCTTCATGGTTTTAAAAAATTTTTTTTCCTCCAATCCTCCAGAATTTTTTTCCCCACCGCGGCAGTAAAACGCTGACTTGACCAGAATCCATTAATTCCGGGTTATTGGCTGGACTCGTAAATTCCCGGAACAGAGAAATGAATTCCAGTCCTTAACTTGGTATAGGGTTGATGTCCTTGAGAGGCTCACGTCAGTGTGAGTGTGTGTGTCACTTCTGCTTGATTCTTTCCTTATTGTCGTGTCCCTCAGCACTTTACACAGACACCAGCCAGTATGTTAACTATATTTACACACACACACACACACACACACACACACACACACACACATACAAAAACACGTACATACACACACAGTCACACCTTAGCTTCGGTGAATAATTGTGGGGGATCCATTTCCACAGTGTGTAATTGGAAAGCTAACGGTAGGAAAATATGGCGAAACAGTGTTGGTAATTTGCAGCCTAACCGGAACTCTATCTCTGAACCAGTGCAACTATGACAGAAATAATGAGGGCGACATAAGGATGGTAAGGGGGCGTTATAAGGATGGTAAGGGAGGCGTTATAAGGATGGTAAGGGGGCGTTATAAGGGTGGTAAGGGGGCGTTATAAGGATGGTAAGGGAGGCGTTATAAGGATGGTAAGGGGGCGTTATAAGGATGGTAAGGGAGGCGTTATAAGGGTGGTAAGGGGGCGTTATAAGGGTGGTAAGGGGGCGTTATAAGGATGGAAAGGGGGCGTTATAAGGATGGTAAGGGGGGCATTATACGCATGGTAAGGGGGGCGTTGTACGGATGGTAAGGGAGGCAGAGAGAGACTCATCTCTCAGAGAAGGTAAAGACTTTCAATTATTAAAGAAGTATACCAGCAATACTTGGATTCTCATGGAGATAGAGAGTCATGGAGGAGTTACAAGTCTTTATCGTGTGTGTGCATATTTAAATTTCCATTTCCCACATGTCCTCGGAATACACTGGCGTGAGAGGTGCTGACAACACCATCAATACATGATGTTGTCTTTATGACGACGTTGAACGGAAAGTAATTATGAGCACGTCATTCACAGCTTTTACCAGGTGTGTTATCTACATGTGTGTCAGTCAGTCTCTAGGCATAATAATGACCGATCTGAGCCAACCTAAGCTTCCATAATCCCGACTTTTGTCCCCCGCCATCATACTGACTCCACCACGTCCATCATCCTGACTCTACCCTCTCCACTACCCTTACGCCACCTCGTCCCTCTTCCGTAACTGTATTCATATTCAAGGTATATGGAAATTCGTATGGATGAATGATAAAAAAAAAGCCAGAGACCTTATTGATATTTCCTCCGTTCGTGTGTTACTCTTTCTCTCTTCTCTGTCTGTGTCAGTCTCCCTGTCTGTCTCTCTTTGGCTGTCTGTTGGACCTGCTGGGACCCCCATGGTGGTGACGGGACAATCTGCCAGTCTTACCCCCGCCTGGACGTGGACACGTCACCGCTGATGGCTGGCCTAGAGGAGTGGCACATCGCCCTTGCCACTACGTCATTGTCTGGCAGAGACGCAGCTTAAGTCTTGTGGGAGGTTCTGAGGGGGAGGGTGCTAGAGGCGAGGGTACTGGAGGGAGGGATACTGGAAGAGGGTATTGGAGGGTAGGGTATTAGAGCACTGGGTGCTTGAAGGAAGGGTTATTGGAGTGGAGGGTGCTGGAAAAGGAGGGTGTTGAAAGTGATGGTGCTGGAGGGCGGTGCGAGAGGGGAGGGTATTAGAAGTAATTGTGCTGGAGGGGAGGACTGTGGAGGAGGAGGGACTGGAGGGGAGGATGCTGGATCGGAAGGTGGTGGAAGGGGGGGGGGGGGTTGCTGGAGGACGGGGTACTAGACGTGCGAGTGTTAAGGGGAGAATGTTTGAGGGGATGGCATTAGAGGGGGGAACCAACTTTTTTAATGAAATCCTTGAAACTGAAAGTTTCTCTTGTTGGTAATGTGGCCTTAAACTTAGTTGGAGGGCAACAACAACAACAAAAAATATACACACCCAGTTTTCTTTCAGTATCCCAGAACTTGATAAAAAAAAACGGGAATCGACTGCTCTGTATTCAGGGGGAACTTTGTTAATCCATGCCTGAACGCTACTGTCGCCCTTCCGGATCATCTCCCTACCATCTAACATCCATAGACCTACTGCAGTAGTCTCGCTCATTAACAAGATCAATCATTCGTCACGTGATGATCTGCTTTCCCATATAACCCTCTGGTTATAGGACTGTACACCAGTGAGGCTCGTCTATGGCTCTGTACACCTTCGTGGCAGATGACATTTTCATTTCATATATAAAGGTGTGGAGGATGACAATTTTACACATTCCTGACGCCTCTCGAAGCCCAGAATTCTAAAAAGAAATACTCGAGAATAGTTGATATTTAGTTCTTGCTAGACCCACATAGTTTACTATATCGTATGAGCTTCATAAAGCTGCTTAATTAAAGATGGGATTGTATTGTGTTAACGCTACTGTATCACTAGAGTCCTGTTATAATTGTCACATACGTGCAGACTGTGTTGGGGGAGCTAAGATAGGGTCAGCTGGCCTACGTGAAACATATTGTGTCAATGTATCATATTGTGGCCGTCTGCTGGTGGAGTCTCCCATAGTCGCCGTGACGATAAGGGGTGAGGCTGTGATCTGCTGTGATGGTGATGGGAGACTGCCTAGGTTGCTGTGACGGTGATGGGAGACTGCCTAGGGTGCTGTGACGGTGATGGGAGACTGCCTAGGGTGGTGTGGTGGTGATGGGAGACTGCCTAGGGTGCCTTGATGGTGATGGTAGTCTGTTAGGGATGCTTTGAAGATGGTGCGAACTTAGTCAGAGCGGCTCTACTGCCAGTGAGAGGGAGGGCTCAGACAGTAGGGGTACTGGCTCCTCCCGCGACCTTTCCCCCTCTCTCGTAATACACATTCATCTTTTCTGTTCAGTACTTCTCCTAATATCGCATTTCTCACTGAGAGATCCAAGTTGTCTCACGGTGTTCTCACTCGCCTCTGTTTTTTTTCATATTTAACTATAACCTCCTTTCACGATTCTCGTCCTCTTACTTTGATGTTAAGTGGCTTAAGGTCTGTCTCCCTACTGAAACGCACCTTTCATGTTTCGCCTACTGCCCTCCCAGTTCTACTATATTTTTCTTTTTTTTTTTTTTTTTTTTTTTTACTTTCTTCGACTATCCGAACTCCTGCCATGAGGCCGAGACATGACATTCTCTACCTCGGCGATTTCAACGTTCACCATACCTCACCATGGTTGAACTCCTCTTATACGTATGGTTGGGGCCGGGGGGTTAGGGCCCCACAGTTCCTCCATTCTCTGTGATTTAATCATTTACCACCCACCACACCCACGTTACTGACTGCTGTGACCATCCTCGTAATATTCTAGATTTGTTTTTCATCTCTAGATCATTGCACAGTAGCTACAAAATCCTCCCCCCAGCTTTTTCATCTGATCACATTCTCATGAATGTACCCGTCTTCTCCCATCCTCCTCCAGCAGCCCCTTCTAAACGTAAATACTGCCACCTGAACAAAGGTGACTGGAATAACTTGCAACAGTTCTTTTTTGACTTTCCTTTGGGTACATTACTGTCTCAATTGTGGCGATGCTTCTGTCTCCACCAGATGCATGGCAGAGATTATTCTTAAGGGAATGGAATTGTAATGGATCTGTAGTTCCACCTCTTAACTCGGTGAACATACTTGGTATTACTCTAACATCTACTGTCTTCGAAACCCCACATCACGGAAATGGGTAAGTCTGTCTTCAAGAATATAGGAGTCTGTTTAGATGTCGAAAATTCTTTTCTCCCGAAAAGTTACTCCGTTTACACAAAGGACTCATTCGTCCCCGTACTGGAGTGGTGGTCTCACATCTGGGGTGGTGCTAGCCCTGCATCCTTACTTGGCAGAGTTAGAGTTCGAAAGCGGCCCGACTCATAAACTCTCCCAGCCTGACATCAAAACTTGACTTTCTTACCCTACGCTGCGGTTGGTTCACTTTACCTCTTCCATAGGTATTACTTTGGTTTTGCTCCCGAGAGCTGGCTGCTTGTGTGCTCCCCACCACTAGCTAGACCACGCAATACCCGACAAACTGCTGCGTCTTTTGATGACTGTGTGGCCGTTGACAACTCGGAGATGGAACGTTTTTATAGTTATTTCTTTTCCTACACCTTGAAGCTTTGAAACCATCTAGCGTCTTGTGTCTTTCCTCAATACTCATGACGGGGCAATTTTTAAAAGACAGGGTTCTCATTTCCTGAAAAATTCGTAAATACTTTTCCTTGTCTCTTCTATTTTCCATTTCATTATCCTCTCCATATTCCAATTAAGGCCCGGCCTTGATGTGGGCTTTTGTACGTGACTGGAACCTCCAGCGTGCAAAATATGACCCCAAGATGAAGCAAGTCGCAGGTTAATGCGGAACTCAGGGTGAGACATGATACAGGGTGAGGCAAGATACAGGGTGAGGCAAGGTGAGGGTGAGGCAAGATAATGGTCGGGGCAAGGTGCTGGGTGAGGCAAGATACACGGATATGTAAGGGGCAGGGTCGCCTTCCCACTGTTATAACGTTAATCTGTGAGTTTCTGATATGGTCGATACTGGCGAACAACCCAGTGGTCTGTTGCTGTGTGTATTCCTTTGTATAGTGTTTCACGTCTCAGTTGACCGAGACTGTAAGGAACTGTGGCACAAAATATAAGCTTTTAGGGTTCATTGAAGTTTGACCTTCATAGAATCTTTCCAAAGACCTAGATCGAAAAATAAAGATGGAGTCTGGAGCGTAGTGAACCGAGGGACCTGTGTACCAAGTTTCAGTCAGTCGCCCCCAAAATGAAGAAATGGTGGCAGACTTGGTTGTTGGGAAGGAGGAAAAGAGGAAGGAGGAGAAGAGGAAGGAGGAGAAGAGGAAGAAGGAGGAGAAGAGGAAGAAGGAGGAGAAGAGGAAGAAGGAGGAGAAGAGGAGGAAGGAGGAGGAGAAGAGGAAGGAGGAGGAGAAGAGGAAGGAGGAGGAGAAGAGGAAGGAGGAGGAGAAGAGGAAGGAGGAGGAGAAGAGGAAGGAGGAGGAGAAGAGGAAGGAGGAGGAGAAGAGGAAGGAGGAGGAGAAGAGGAAGGAGGAGGAGAAGAGGAAGGAGGAGGAGAGGAGGAAGGAGGAGGAGAAGAAGAGGAAGGAGGAGAAGAGGAAGGAGGAGGAGAAGAGGAAGAAGGAGAAGAGGAAGAAGGAGAAGAGGAAGAAGGAGGAGGAGAAGAGGAAGAAGGAGGAGAAGAGGAAGGAGGAGGAGAAGAAGAGGAAGGAGGAGGAGAAGAAGAAGGAGAAGAAGAAGTAGAAGAAGGAGGAGGAGAAGACGACGACGAAGGAGGAGAAGAAGAAGAAGAAAAAGAAAGCTTAGCAAAAACAGTGACCCAGAGAGAGACTGATGTATTCCAGTGAAGTGCTCTGAGATACTTTGTCTACATATTTTATCAGCCAAATGTCCACTTTCCAAGTTCTCTGCCAATCTGAGTGACTTGTCTGTAAAGATTTAGATTTATTACGAGTGAATTAGGTCATCCTGATGCTTGTACTAGAGCAAAACTGTCTGGGGCTTTTTGTTTGTACAAGGTGTGACTTTCATCATCATGAAGTTAACGAACCAAGCGAACTAAACGTTTGAAAGAGATGTTACGTATTCTTACTCGTGTATGGATACCTGGACTCCATTTGAGAAAAGATCGACCAATACAGAGACTTGGACAGTGGACAGGTGGTTATGTAGGTTGGTAGGTCACTGTTATTCAGGTCACTGAAGTCGGATGGCCAATGTTAGTAGGGGAGATGGAAGGGACAAAATTGTAACTGGAGAAATTGTTCATTTGATACGATATACCCGAGTGTTTCTATTCACCTCTCGCAGCTGTGCACGAGAGGGAAGGTGGTGCCGCCCCAGCCCTCTATAACCCATCCTGGATCAGGTTCGTAATACCTGGATTAAGAATCGTAATTGGCTTGTGTGTTCTTATGGTCAGCTTGTGGGCGGTGTACCGGGACCAGCAGCAGCGATGCAGGAGGCAGAGAGGCTGGTGATGCCACCGGCTGTACGAAATAAAGGTTCAGAAACCTGGCGTTGTACCATCTAGTCCGGTTTAAGAGGCTGGTCATGCCATCGACTGTACGAAATAAAGGTTCAGAAATCTGGAGTTGTACCATCTAGTCCGATTTAAGAGGCTGGTGATGCCATCGACAGTACGAAAAAAAGGTTCAGAAACCTGGAGTTGTACCATCTAGTCCGATTTGAGAGGCTGGTGATGCCATCGACTGTACGAAATAAAGGTTCAGAAACCTGGAGTTGTACCATCTAGTCTGATGTGAGAGGCCAGGGCGAGTTCCTCCTGGCGTTGGTGATTGTCAAGAGGGGTAAGAATGTTCAGATAAAAGCAGTTTATCATGTGCAATCTCCTGCTTGGATGGTAATGTTAGTATTAGATCACCTTTAGATTTGAGTTAATCCTGCTCAGGGATTCGGAGGGAACAGATGGGGAAGGCGAGGTAAAGATGTGATTGAAGCTGAATGCCAAGTTCAAAGATGTTACGATGGAAGACAACCGAAAGCATCATGTCTTTCAGAGGACATAAGTTTCAGCTACTCCGGTATGGGGTAAAATGAAGAAACCAAAAACAACACCGTAAAGGACAGACACATGCGTTATCATAAACCAGATGAATGATGTGAACGACCTCTGAGTAATAGATATCTAACGACTTAACCTTCAATGAAGACGACAAAGCAACGGTTGCCTCATGCAGAAGGATGGCAGGCTGGATCCTGCGGACCTTCAAGACAAGAAAACTGGCGTTGATGCCATTCTAAGCGCTATTTCTGTCATCAGTTGATTATTGTTGCGTACTCACATCACCCTCCAAGGCGGGCGTAATTGCGAAATTCGAAAATGTTCTGAAATCTTTCACAGCCCATGTTAATGTGGTCAAGAAATTCAATTACTGAAAACGGCTGTGTGAAATCTCTGGAGAAGGATATGCCTGAGAAATCCTAGAAGGTAAGTTTTTCAACTTGTATTCGGGAACGGCAACCAGCTGGCACGACAGACATGGAAGACTCTGTAAAATACCACCTCTGAACTCCAAAGGTGCGATAAGCACAGAAAGATAGAACACCTTAAACATCTGGGGCCCAGGACTCTTCAACATTTAGCTAGCTACCATCAGAAACAGGCCGGGGTGCACGGTAGAGAAGGTTGAGAGTGCATCGGACAAGTACCTGCAGTGTGTACCAGACCAGCCAGGCTGTAGGGGCTATGTTAGGTCTAAGGGCTGCGGCTTCCAACAGCTTGGTCGACCGACGACCAAATCCAGCAGCTTGGTCTGTGGGGATGAAGATGCCTAAAGACTTCACTAGGTATGCAGTGGGTATGTATCCAACACCAGCGTGATGTTATGGATAAAGAAGTCTTGGAACGCGTTATTTACAACAACAAAGACGAAAGCAAACAACGAAAGGCCATGGTCCATATCCATCTCCCGATGCTGATGTAATCTTTGTTTGGTGCTGAAGAGGATTGCAGATACCATTGAAAGACTGTTTCAGATATTGTTCCGTTTGTGGCGGTAGGAGGGCTGCGCAGTGAAAAGAAAGCAAATATCGTGCCTCTCTTTAAGAAAGAAGTCAGGACAATTACATTGGATCTACAGATCAGTTTCTCTGATGAATGTGGTCTATAAGACACCAGAAAGAGTAGAGTGAAAATGAATGGCTGTTTGCCAAGGAGAAACCACCCATGAGACACAACAGGCATCCAGGTAAAAGCATGTCTTGTGTAAAAAATCTCTTGGATTCCAGTAGAAAACTGAGATCTTTTTGCCGGCAAAATTGAGGGATGGGTAGAATGTGTTCCTGGAATCTCAGAAAGCGTCTGAAACTAGACCCACCTAAGAGGCTGGCGAAGAAGTAAGATTCTTCAAGCAGTAATAAGGAGGGGAAACTCCGTCGTAGTAGAAGGGGGACAGATTCTGTTATCACTGTGCAAGTCATGGTGTTGATTGATCGAGAAATGTGGAACTTTCAGGGAGGACGTGACGGAAACCCGCCCGGCCTATGAGATTTGAGGGTGTGGTTAGGGGGAAGAGTCCGAAATCCCAGGCCAGCTTTCCTCGTATCTCCGTTTATCACTTTTACAAGTTGAGCGATGATGAATCGAGAAGTCTGCGCGCGCACACATACACACACAGACACACACACATTCGCTCACTCACTCACTCACTTTCGCTGTTATATATATATATATATATATATATATATATATATAATAGTAGTGGATAAATGGAATAAACTAAGTATTAGCTGTTGATGACTGTCATTATTCTCAGTACACCTGCTCAAGTGTGTGTGTGTCCGGTGACGATGATTGTGTAATTCTGTGCGTCGTATTTACCTTGCCTTCTGTCTGTCGTAGTTACATATGGACCCCTCCCATGAAACGTAGTTTCTTTAAAAAAGGATTTCATCTCAACGAATCGTCTAAATAAGTATTAAATATGATCTCATGAAAATTTTACTCAGAACTATGAGACAATATGGGAATAGAGAAAAGGCGAGTTAGACCATCGTAGACATAACACATTTTTGGTACATTCAACAACACGTTATGGCCGGCGTCATTCGCAGTCTTCGACGAGCGAGAGCCATCGCTCTTAATCTAGCGAGCGACGTCTCCCGGTCTCGGCGTCGCTGGAAAGCTACGAACTCAGCCACTCATAAAAAAAAGAAGAGATCCCACACGAACAACAAAACGTGGCGCTGGTGAACCGCTGAACATTTAACAGCAACTCGGGACTCCCTGAGCAGCTGGTCAACTTAGCGAATGATTACGACTTTGCTGCGCAGTGCGCACCTCTTATCAGCAGCCACTGCGCATGCTACACGTAAACCCGTGGTCACTTCTTTCGGTAGATCAGATATTTCGCTTCATATCGGGCAAGGGGGGCCAGCAGCAGCAGCGGCAGCGGCGGACGGGTTCAAGACCCACTCGAAAAGGAGACTCGTTACACCTCTTCCTTACAGGCCCCAGACCCTCTTCATGTCCTTTCTGCTTCCCTTCCTTCTCCATCCCCCACTTATCCCTCCTCCTCCTCCTCCTCCTCCTCTTACCTCTAATCCTCCCCTTCCCCCCACTGGGGGGCGCCGGCCACTTATCCTTTGTGGCGTGGCTATTGGCTCGGTTCTGTGGGATCGGGAAGCCAATTAATCTATTATGTCCCCAACCCGACACCACGTTACCTCAAGGACCTCTGCATTTCATCTTTCGTCTGTGACGCGGCTTTACCTCTCTCTCTCTCTTTCTCTCCCTCCCCTGGTTTCGTTCCTCTTTTCCTCGTTTTGCATCGTTATCTTTTTTCTTTTTAATACATAAAATGCCACACCATCAATATCACTTTTTGAGAGCGGGCCTTTTTTTTACGCGATTCCTGCCACGAAGTATGACGGTGTGATGTGTCGCACGTTCACCCGTCTCGCATCACACGAAGATTGCGACGGAATGGATTCGCTGTTCTGGTATCGGCGTCAGCGAAAAACTTATACACTATGTACGCACTGCATTGTCGCCATTAACTGTACATCATTGAAGAGTGTGTCTAAACAGTGCTATTGAGTATACTGTTCTATATATATATATATATATATATATATATATATATATATATATAGGGAAAAAGAATACTTCCTAAGTATTCCCTGCGTGTCGTAAAAGGCGACTAAAAGGGGAGGAAGGAGGGTGGCGGGCTGAAAATCCTCCCCTCCCGTTTTTGATATTCCAGAAGAAGGAACTGAGAAGGAGGCCAAGTGAGGATATTCCCTCTAAGACTCAGTCCTCTGTTCTTAACGTTACCTCGCTGACGCGGGAAATGGCAAGTATGTATGAAAGAAAATGTATATGAATATGTATATCTTCGAGGCGTAATTTCCTCATTGATCACATGAAGTGGACCTCGTAAATAAATTTCATCTCCTTTCATGATTATTATATGAGCTTTGCTTTAGTGTCACCTTTGGAACTTCTCATATTTAGTTCTTTTTTCCCCCTTGGGGAGAAACTGTGGACAGTTCAACTTTTCATTTTACCTTCGGAACACGAAGTAGTGAAAGTACCCACGAGCAACTCAGAAATCCATTCTTTCTTTATGTGTTTGGTTATAGGTTATATGGCACGTCAGTGTCCGTGGTCACCTTTGAAGTCGCAGAAGAACAGATAGATATACAGACTCCAGGTAAGGTCCAGATACACCCACAGGAAACCGAGAGATGAGAGACGCTAAGCTTTCGTCTGTTGCTCAAGACATCTTCAGGGTTTTGAGAAGTAGACGAGAAAGCTGGGCGTCTGTGTTTCTCTGTTACCCGCGGGTTTAGTATGATTTAAGTCTCCATGTTACCAGTGAGGGTATTTTGATATTTCAGTCAAGAGTCGAATACAGTCATATCCATATTATAGGGAACATATCCATGTGGTTTGTGCACCCAGCTATCACGCAGATGGTATGGGGTTCGAATCCTTGCCTTTGCAGGGCTATATATATATATATATATATATATATATATATATATATATATATATATATATATATATATATATTGCTTTGTCGCTGTCTCCCGCGTTAGCGAGGTAGCGCAAGGAAACAGACGAAAGAATGGCTCAACCCACCCACATACACATGTATATACATACACGTCCACACACGCAAATATACATACCTATACATCTCAACGTATACATATATATACACACGCAGACATATACACATATACACATGTACATAATTCATACTGTCTGCCTTTATTCATCCCATCGCTACCCCGCCACACATGGAATAACAACCCTGCCCCCTCATGTGTGCGAGGTAGCGCTAGGAAAAGACAACAAAGGCCACACTCGTTCACACTGTCTCTAGCTGTCATGTAATAATGCACCGAAACCACAGCTCCCTTTCCACATCCAGGCCCTATAGAACTGTGCATGGTTTACCCCAGACGCTTCACATGCCCTAGTTCAATCCATTGACAGCACGTCGACCCCGGTATACCACATCGTTCCAATTCACTCTATTCCTTGCACGCCTTTCGCCCTCCTGCATGTTTAGGCCCCGATCACTCAAAATCCTTCTCACTCCATCTTTCCACCTCCAATTTGGTCTCCCACTTCTCCTTGTTCCCTCCACCTCTGACACTTATATTCTCTTGGTCAATCTTTCCTCACTCACTCTCTTCATGTGCCCAAACCATTTCAAAACACCCTCCTCTGCTCTCTCAACCACACTCTTTTTATTACCACACATCTCTTACCCTTTCATTACTTACACGAGATATATATATATATATATATATATATATATATATATATATATATATATATATATATATATATATATATTGTCTATTATAGCTATGGTTGTGTATTTAGCATGTTTTCAGATCTCCACTTTCACCATAAAAACGTTTCGAATCCTCACACGGAATTTCACTTCGACCCTGTTCACTTATTCAAGCTTCTAGATATTCACAACCACGTACCTGGACCAAGAAAAGTTAGTCATTTCTTTTTCAGATGAAGTGAAGCAGTCAGTGTTGACAGACGCCCCAGTTTCCTCTCGGTAACAAGAGAAAATTTTTTTTTATTTGACTTGCGTCGTCGTTTTCTATTTGACTTGCGCCGTCGTTTTCTATTTGACTTGCGCCGTCGTGCTCAAGGGTCGTCGTGCCGTCGTGGATATAAGGCGTGGAGTCGTGGTTCATGGAACGACCACTAATAACAGTGTAGTATTATTGAGATCTCTACACCATAGTGAATCGGTCTGACTCCCTGGTCTGCATAAACACACCCAGTCGTCTCCCTCACAGCCCAGGTTTTGTCACGGTGATGCGTGACGCCCTTTTAAGAAATACTGCATCCGTGGGTCCTCCTCCCATACCTCGCCTTCCCTCCTGACGAATGCCATAGGCCTGTTGGCGTTGCATTCCATGTGGGTCTTCTCCCAGGGGTGAGGGGTGTTCCTAGCTGGTCTAAAGCTCTTTGAGTCTGGATCTCTAAGTGTGTGTGTGTGTGTGTGTGTGTGATTACCTGTTTATGCTGTACGGATAGGAAGCTTCTGCTCTCGTAGGACCCCAACCAGCTCTTGGACATTCTTTGCTATCACATCAGATTTTTATACTTCTGTACGTTGTCGTAATTTCTATTTCCTCGTTCAGGTTGTGACATTTATCCACCACTCTTATACAGTCAAAGTAATTCCCTTTACATCTCTTTTCGGACAAGTTTTTTTTTTTTTTGCATAATTTGAGGTCAAGTCTCACCGGTTATTGTGTGTCTACATCTTTTGGAGAAGTGTTCACTGTTATCATCATCATCATCATCAGTCTGGTTGAAAAACTTGAAGGTTGTGGTCAGGTCACTGCCACTCATCATTCTTCCACAGTGGGGAGACTTAAAGCACATATCATTTCCCTGTACCTCAGATCTCATAAGTCTGGTACCGTCTTTGTTGCCCGCCTTTGTACCTTCCTTATTAGCTCTTTGTGCTTCTTTTAAGTACGGTGACCAGACTTGAGAAGTACGTTGTACTTTTGGCCTGAATGGAAGATTTGAACAGCTTGCTGAATATTTCTTTATCCATGTACGTGATTGCTACTCTCATGTTTATCAACAGACGGTTTGTCTCGACGATATTCCTAATGTAGAACTGTAGCGACAAGCTAGGCACAATGTCAGCCCCCAAGCCCCTCTCACACACACACAGATCCCTACGGCTTATATGTTGCTAGATGATATTCATATTGGGGCCCTCGTTCGCTGTCTCCCATCCTTATTAGATTACACTTACAGGAGTTGAATATCATCATTCATGTATCACAACACCTTTGGAGTTTGTTTCGATCCTCTTCTAAGTTGAGGCAATCCTCCTCCTCCTCTCTCTCTGCACAGCCTTCAATACCTTGGTATCGTCCCCCCTTACCTCTCGAGCCGTATGTCCCATACCGTCGGACCTTCTTCAATAAGTTCCATGTCTTTCCTTACAGGGACGGACGAGACTAAAAGATGCAGATTTGACTTCACATATTATCAAGCGAGGATCATCTTTTCAACTCGCTTGGATGTAATCTGGTGAAAGATGTTCAGTCTCCATCATTATAATATGACTTTCTGAAGGATGGTTTAGTTATTATGTTCTCCTCTGTGTGCCTTCCACAGGCTGGTTCTTGTAGTCTTTCTTCCTGAATAATGATCAAAGTCGGGGCTGGTTTTAGCCTTCTTCACCTACCGACCTCTAGTCTCGTTTTGGGATGAGGTTCATCATTCATTTATTGGGCCACTGTTGAAACCTATCCAGCCAGATGTTCTCGCAAGTTGCCACACTTCTCACTTCAGCCAACCTGTCTCATGATTCAGACATCGTCCTCAAAATATCATCATGTATGGCTCAAAGTTCTTCCTGCAAGTGACTCTCACAAGGTCGAGGGTCTTGGTCGCCCTTATTCTGAGCTGTGTGGCGCTCCTTTTTCATTCTTCCCTTTACTCCGAAAGGCCATCTTTCATAAGCATTATTTGCTCTTTTTCAAATTGAATAACTATCGATTCATTTAAAAAAAAAAAAAAATTTCAGTAGCCTTGATTGTTTTTTTTTTCAACGCCCTCGAACATTTTTAGCAGAGGAAATACAAGCATTTTACTCATTTTTCTCTTTTTCCAAGGATGTTGCTTGTCCCTTGCCACATGTGTCCAGAGATTTATTATGGATGACCTCTCTCCCCAGAATTCTGTGTTGTATTTCACATTTATTATTTCTTCGGACTAAGAATTCGTACCGATCTCCTGCCTAAACGTCTTCCCTATTACGTCCCAAACTTACTCTTATTAGCGACGCAGATATGTCTTATACGTCAACTTCCCTATCACTTGTTTACGACGGTAGATAGTGCCATGATTCCCTTTCTCCTCCGATCTGGTACAGAGCTGTCTTCCCTTGTGATCTTAAGCACCATCTCTTGCGATCTGTTGAGGTTCCGTGAGTCTCTTGTCGTGCCAGTAACTTCATAAGCAAATCCCCTGGTAACATTGGTATTCAGGATCTTTCCATTAGTAATGGGGTATTGAGCTGCCTTTTGTGATGGGGTATTGAATCGCTTTTATAAGTAGTCCAATAACAAGTCCACTTACGGTAGCTTGTGTCTATCTGAGGTATACAAGTGTCTTGTTTTCATCTACCGTATGTGTATAGGTACTTTCTGAATTACTTATAATGACAACACTGAGAGGAGATACCGGTAGAGATTAAGTACAGAATGGCAGAAGGTGAGAGTTGACGTAGGAAAGGGAAGTGCTTGAGAAATGGGAGATGCTGGCTTGTGCGATAGACGCGTGTGGCATAGGAAAGGTGGGAGGTGGGCAGGCGAGAGAGGGTAGTGGGTGATGGGATGAGTAAATTAAGTTAAAAGGGAGGAGTATGGGCAGTATTTGTAGGGAAGGAGTGCTAATGATTGGGAGAATACAAGAGAAAGCGTTAGGAGGTCAAGAGTAAGGTGCAGGAGCTGAAAACGAGGGTAAATGAGATTTGATGTGAGCGAATATCAACAAACTTTAGGGTGAATACGATTTTTTTTTTTGAAGACTTAATAGTGAGAAAAACGAGAGCAAATGGGATCATCATTGAAGGGAGCAGATGGTAAGTGGTAACTAGCAGATATGAGATGAGGTGAGGAGAACTAATGAGTATTTTTAAGGGTTATTGAATGTGATTGTAGAATGGTAGATGTGGAATGTTTTGGACGTGGAGTTATGCGAAGTGAGAGTCATGGAGAGTGGTTTGGTGAAAATGGAGGTGGCGATGAAGGCCTTGCCTGAGATGAAATGTTGTAAGGTGGCTGGAGTGGATGGGATGACATTTGAATTTCTTAAGAAACGGTAAATGTGTTGTTGATTGGTTAATATGGATATTTAGTGTATGTTATGGATCATGAGGAGGTGTCTGAGCATCGGTGGAATGCCTGTATAGTGCAGTTGCATAAAGTCAAGGGGGGAAAAGTGAATGTTCAAATTAGATATATAAATTTGTTGAGGGTAACTCGTAAGTTTTACGAGAGCATCAGCTTGGGGAGGAGCAGTAGGGTTTCAGAAGTGGGACACGATGTATGGATCAGGTTTTTGCCTTGATGAATGTTTGAGAAATACCCGTCGAAACAGAAGGACCTGTACGTTGCGTGTATGGACAAGGAGAAAGAGTATGAAAGGGTTGAGAAAGGTGCTCTGTGGAAGGTGAGGGAGGAAAGCTGCCAGAGGCAATGAAGGGTAATTATCAAGAGAATAAGACTTGTGTACGAGTAGGAAGAGTGGAGAGTGAGTATTTAAAGGTGAAAGCGGATCTGCGTCAGGGCTGTCTCATGTTGCCATTAATTTGTTTATGGATGGGTTGGTGAGGGAGGTGAATGCTTAAGGGTCTTGGAAAGGGGAGCAGTTATGAAGTCTGTTGGGGGTGGCGGTGTGGGAGGTGTCAGTTTTTGTTCGCTGATGACGCCCCAACGGTGGCAGGTTCAAGTAAGAACTTACAGAGGCTTGTGTCTGAGATTAGGAGAGTTGTGTGTGAAAGGAGAAAGCTGAGAGTGAATGTACATGAAGACAAGATTATAAAGTTTAGCAGTGAAGAGAAACAGGTTATTTGCGGTTTGAGTTTGAATAGAGAGAACTTGGAGGAAGTGGAGTACTTTAGATACCTGGGGATGGATATGACAGCAAGTGGAACCATGGGAGCTGGAGTGAGCCATAGGGTGGGTGAGGTGGCGGTAAAGGTCTTGGGCTGTCTGAGGAAAGAGAGGTCACTGTCTTTAAGGGTAGATATAGGTTTGTTTGATATTGCATTAGTCTCGACATGCTATATAGATGGATATCAGGTGTGGTCCTTAGGGGAAAATGTAAAGAAAAGGGTGGATGTGTTGGAAATAAAACGTTTGAGGATAATATGTGGTGTGAGACGGGTTGATCGAATCGGAAATAATAAGGTCAGCGAGAGATATGTGGCAGTAAGTATGTATGAAAAAGCTAAGAGGGTGAGTTGAAATTGTTTGGACAAACGGAGATGACTAAGAGGGTATACACGTTAGAAGTGGAGGGAACAATAAAACTGAGAAACCAAAGAGGAGGTGGAAGGATGGAGTGCGAGAGGTTTTATAAGTTTGGGGCCTTAACATGTAGGAGGGTGAGAGGTGTGCAAGGGGTAGAGCGAGGTTGAACGTTGTGATATATAGGGGACGACGTGCTATTAGTGGGCTGAAGCGGTCGGTGGAAAGGTCTCTGGGGCCTGGTTGTGGATATATGGCTCTGGTTTTAATGCATTATACGAGACAGTTGGATTTTGGATGTAAGCTAATGAGGCTAGTTCTTCGTCTGTTCCTGGTGCTACCCCTCTAATGCGGGAAATGGCGAATACGATATAAAAACGGCCGTCCTTTCTGTTTCGTGTTTACAGACACTCGTAGCACGTTGCTAGGCGCCCGATGACTAACCCCCACACAGAGTTGCCAATAATTCATCCATTTCCCCGACATGATAGATATTGCCGGCCGCTGGGGTGATATATTCTCGGGAAAATGTTATTGTTTAGCGGGAAGGTTGTGTGTCGGCGATATGGGGAGATGTGAGGAGGAAAAGTGATGGTGTGGGGGCGAGTGAGTGCACCACCGTAAGACCGACAGACGAGGGCCACGCTGGTCATATATGTAATGATGATAATGGAAATAATGAAAATCGTAATGATAATAAATGATAATAATAATAATGATAACGATATTGATAATAGTAATAATGATAATGACAACTCAGCGTTTATTAATACTACATATTATGCTAGTCCTTCATTTGTCTCTGTGCAGTCCAGTTTTCAGTCGCACGCCAATGTGTAGCGCTCGTCTCTTCCTCATCTACAAGTCACTGCAGCGTGCTGTACAATCGTCTCTGCGATGCTATGTATATGTCTTTCAAATGAATTGAGTCAATCGTCCCATACCGCAGGGTCGAGAGGGGGGAAACGGAGATCGTGCCTCATTGCATGGGAAGAATTGGCAGTACTAGTTAATACGCTACGCCAGGATGAACAAGGACAGTCCACACACCACCACCACCACCTAACCGATCCTACCCTACTGCGTGGTAGGGAAAAAAAACATCAACTAGAAAACGAGCGTATTAGTCTGTGTGATCAGGTTTGGATCGTCCTCGGGACGTAGATTGACCAACCAGCCAACCTCTCGATCCCTGAACCTGGAGCCAATAATGGCGTCCCTGAGGGACGTAGTGGTGTGGTGGGGGACAGGATATAAGTGGTAATTGTGGGGGGTGGGTGGTCGATGGAGGTTAGTGGGGTGGGAAGGGGAGGAATGAAGGAAGGGGGAAGTGGAAAGGGAGACTCTACGCTTTTGGTTATGGGAAGGAGACCAGGAGGCAGGAGGAGGAGGTGATGGTAGTAGGAGGAGGTAGGAAGGAGGGGAATGTATGTATAGGTATGGTGCTGGGAGGGTGGGGTTGTGTGGGGGGGGGGGGTCGAGGCCACTCAGGCAGGTGACATGAATGGGGTCGGTGAGGGGGGGAGGGGGGGGGGCGGCTCTATAAGGAGGAGCCGTAATGAGTCTCGTTTTGTGTGTGTGGGGGTCTCGACCCCGACCCTCGCCCACCCACCCCGTGGCCGCTGCTGACTCCGCTCTGCACTCGCGGTGGGGTGCTCGGCCCACTTGATGTAGCACTTCAGTGTCTCACTTGCGAGTTCTCACATTAAGAAAATGACCGGATAGAGAATATGGAATTTTTTTTTTTAGGGGGGAGACTTAAAGAACGTTTAGTGTGCTTTTGTGTGTGTGTGTGTGTGTGTGTGTGTGTGTGTGTGTGTGTGTGTGTGTGTGTGTGATGACCTATTTCTGTTGTGTGGGGAGGGAGTTTTACACTCATGGAAGCTCAATCACTCTGAACCATATCTGCTCTTAAACAGCCTTCGTACAGTTACGTATGGTGTCTGCAGTGGCTGTATTCTCAATCAGTGTATCCCATTCATCCACGACTCGTATACCATGAAAGTATTTCCTCTGTGTCCTGTCTGCCAAGATGTTTAAACATCTGATTTCCTGCTGTGCCCTCTGGTTGTTTTATCCTTCCTTCCTTCCTTCCAAGAAGTGTTCACACTCCCACCTCGTCATTCTGGTTCAGAAATTTTAAGGTTGTGGTCAGGTCACCCCTCACTCTTCTCTCTTCCACGGTAAACAGATTCAAGGCCTTGTGGAGGATGTGTATATACAGCTTGCTAGGTATTGCTTTATGTACTGATGTTTGCAAGTGGACAGTCGGTCTCTCTAACTGTTCTAACTCAAGACCCTGGTGTCAGGTACTGGACAGTATGTATCTTGAGTATGTATAACTTGTATTCAGCGGACAGTAACTTGAGTGTCACTTGTATTCAGTTTCCCATTTAGAATCTCTCTCTCTCTCTCTCTCTCTCTCTCTCTCTCTCTCTCTCTCTCTCTCTCTCTCTCTCTCTCTCTCTCTCTTTAGCTCAGCATCAGTCATCATGTTCGACCTGGACTCCGGAGGTCTGTATCCTTCACGATATGTCCATGATATCCTCTTGAAGTCTGGACACACACACACACACACACACTCGGGTCTCTCCTCCTCCTCTCCGTCATTCCTCTCTTTGCTCTTTGACCTATGTAGCAGGACGTGCCTCCCTAGCCTCCGTGGTGATGTCATCCTCAGCATCCCCCTCCCTCGTACGTACCTCCTGCCTTCGTGGACAGTTATTTATGACCTTCTCTAACTAACGCCACCTCTGACCTTAAACAAGTCCCCCCCTCTCGTTGTATAGCCCCCCTCTGCTGTGAATCGGTTGACCCGTCCTTCTCGCGTTAGTTCATCTCTCTCTCTCTCTCTCTCTCTCTCTCTCTCTCTCTCTCTCTCTCTCTCTCTCTCTCTCTCTCTCTCTCTCTCTCCTTCGTCAGCCACTATGTCTGTCTGTCTGTGTCCCGTTCAATCCTTTTTTTTTTTTTCGCCCCCGGCTTCCAGCTTCGGCTCCTCTGCTCGTTTCACATGATCTAATATTCTTCCTCACTTGTAACTTAATTTTTCAGCTGAACGCACGGCCGTCAGCCATCTTCCAGTGTGTGTGTGTGTGTGTGTGTGTCCTTGGCTGTACATTACTATCCCTGATATCCAATCTCCTCTGTTATCACTTTATGTTTGTGTACGCGACTGGGTGCCCCGCCTTCTGTTTTGTTCTGTTCTGACCCCCTCGAAGCCTTTGAACTAGTCCCCGTGTTCTCCAGACAATGAACGATGTGTTGCCCAGCGACTTGCAACACTCGACACAAACGTATTTTTCTTCATTTTTTTTGTGTCCTTTTTTCCCCCTCTTCGTTCACTGTGTCAGTGACAACAGTGTTATATCTTGCGGACTGTCAGCCTTCTCATGTCTTGTAGATATTTTGTTTTATTTTGCAGAAATGGTTTTCGTTGGCTCTGTTTCGTATATGTATGTTCATACACGTGTGTGTGTGTGTGTGTGTGTGTGTGTATGTTAAGAGTAAATGTGATTAAAGTAAGTTTATTAGGTTTAGCAGTGGAAAGAGACTGGTTACTTGGACTGTTTTGCATAGGGAGAACTTGAAGGAATTGAAGTGTTTAAGGTACCTGGGAGTGGGCTTGGTTAGGTGAGGGGGCGAAGGTCATAGGTGCGCGGAGGAATGTGTGGCAAGAAAGGTCACTATTTGTAAGGGCAAAGAGGGGCATATTTAATGCTATAGTTGTCCAACGGTGGTGTATGGTTGCGAGGCCTGGGTTATAGATGACAAAGTACGTAACAGGATGAATGTGTTGGAAATGAAGTGTTTAATGATATGTGGTGTGAGGAGCACTGACCGCGTAAGAATTATATACGGTGAGAAAGAGGGATATTAACAAGGAAAGTATGGTTAAGAGAGAGCTGAAGAGAGTGTGCTGAAATTAGGTCTGGTTTACCTGTTACCCATAGTTAAACATAAGAGACGGAACAGTGTGTTCCGTGATTATGAACCACCCTGGCATCAAAGAGGCTTGTTCCCTTTATCGGCTCTTGTGTGTTAGTCTAATGGGTCTGAACGAACGCTCTTTCAGCCAGAAGGGCCGTCAGAGGTTTCGAGGAAGATCCGGGCGTCATTTTCATCTTTGAGATCGTTTACAT
Organism: Panulirus ornatus; assembly: GCF_036320965.1. Taxonomy (NCBI): domain Eukaryota; kingdom Metazoa; phylum Arthropoda; class Malacostraca; order Decapoda; family Palinuridae; genus Panulirus; species Panulirus ornatus. Next base: position 79,620,680 of record NC_092224.1, on the reverse strand, counting down.
AAGATCACCGATCGGCGGACGACTTGCCTTTAGGCTTGTCAGTCCAACGAACGGCAGTCGCCCAGGGAAGTACATACTGGCCCTCCTGACTCACGAAGTGTTGACGTGATGGCCGGAACCATCTCAACACCTTCCGTGTCAGTAGGTTGTAGACAGTAGCAGCAGCCGCCCAGTGAAGTACTTACGTATCCTCCTGACGTAGGGAGTGTCGAAGTGATGGCCGGAACCACATCACATCCTCCGTGTTAAGGTTACGAGTCTTTCTTTCTTGTTAGAACTTGAAGTTGATATCTATTCCATACACGCACCATACACTTTTTTTTTAGAAGTCTTTACCTTCGTACTCTGTTTCTTAAGCTCTGTTTTTCAATTCCGACACTTATTTCGTAATCGTTTCCGTTATAAGTAAGTACGGGAGGCCAAGCCACTTACAAGTTATTGGTTGGTGTGGCTGGAGGGGGCCATGTGCGGTGTGGCCCAGCGTTGCTCAGATCGCCCTCTGGAAGATGGGTTAGTTCCAGCTGCTGTGCCTGTGGGTCCACCGGGCGAGTGGCTTTGGGTGAGTTACTCGCACAATTGTCCTGCAGATGAACTTGAGGCCGCGTTTGCCTGCGCGAAGCTCCATTGGGTTTCTGGCTGTATTTCAGGCATGAGTTCACAGGAGGCTGTGGTAAATGGCAGGATACCTCTCTCTCTCTCTCTCTCTCTCTCTCTCTCTCTCTCTCTCTCTCTCTCTCTCTCGATGATGGCGTCTCCGGACCCCGACTGCTCGAGGCTGCACCGCCAGTGGAAGGAAGAGTCACCTTTGGCGAGCCTTGCGTCACTATGAGTCCACTCCACCTAGTTTTGTTGACTCGCACCTCTTCCCATTGTTCGCCCAGTCTCACCTGTATTCCAAGCTCACTCGCTCTCGTGTGTGTGTGCGTGTATATATCTATCTATCTATCTATCTATCTATCTATCTATCTATCTATCTATCTATCTATCTATCTATCTATATATATATATATATATATATATATATATATATATATATATATATATATATATATATATATATTGTGTGTGTGTGTAACTAATTCATTATGGCAAATGTATGGATTATGATGGGGAGTAAACACTGGTAAGATTTTTTCAGTTTTATTCTTTTAACGCTTTGGTTTGCGCACTCCTATGCTGTTTCTGCCCCTCCCCCCTCCTTTATTTCTTAATAGGGTGGTTCGAGGAGAGGAAGAAGAGGTGGGCCAGGGGGAAGGGACAGTTTGAAATGGAAGAGGAGGAGGAGGAGAGTGTAGTGTGTACAGGTGCGTGTGTGTTGGAAGTCTGTTGATACATGTGGCTGATTTTGTGGCAGTGTATTTCTGGTGCTTATATCCTCAGCAGACTGAGGGATGTGTATGTAGTCATGTCATATATCCTCAGCAGACTGAGGGATGTGTATGTAGTCATGTCATATCTTACGGTGTTGTGAGGGAGATTCGTTCACCCAGCTGAGGTGAACATTGTGTACATGGATGGATGATGACCGGAGCCTCCCTCCCTCCCTGAGCGCTCTGAGTCTTCCAGGGAACCAAGGGTGTTCCTCCATGTTTGTACTGTGCTCCACATCTCGGCTTCTGTCTCTACTTTGTATCATCGTTGTCTTCAAGTCTCTGCCACACTCTCTGGACTGCTTCTCTTAAGTGTGAACCGACTGGTTTAATCTTCAGTCGTTCCTGCTGTTCTACGGTGTTTTCTTGTAAGGTTATCTTTCACTTGTGACGAATCGTAGAGCGGTATTTTGTCTCCTCCGTAACTTCAGCGAGCGTGATGTGGAGGCCGAGACGTTGGTACATGCAAGTCAGGACAGGTATTGTCATGGTCTTGACATGGTGTAATTTTTGGTTGTCTGCAAGTTGCCAGAACCTGTACACTCCTTGTCAGGGTCGCCTGTCCTTGAACGGATCTCTTGTTGATATGATCTGTCGTCAAACCCCTTAATGTTAGTGTGTGACCCAGGATTCTGCCTCTCTTTTTGTGTGCTATCTTTAC
>NC_092224.1:79566149-79616149 GCF_036320965.1 Panulirus ornatus | reverse complement strand
TTTCGTCTTTGATTTTCCAAAAGAAGGAACAATGAAGGGGCCAAGTGAGGATATTCCCTCAAGGGCTCAGTCCTCTGTTCTTAACGCTACCTTGGGAACTTATCGTGTTTCATTTTCCCCGTGGACTCGTAGGAATATATATATATATATATATATATATATATATATATATATATATATATATATATATATATATATATATATATTGTGAATGAGTCGTAACTGAGAAGGAACCAAGGAAAAAATGTAAGGGAGAAGCTGATACCAAAGAGAATGAATATCAAGATTTATGTTAGTGTTGAAGACTAAGAGAAGCATAAAGTAAAAGTAAAACAATAAATGGTAAATAACTCTGCGTAAATGAATGCGTAGGGTAAAGAATAATGATGCGAGAAAATGAGGGAAAACTGTTGAAAAAATAGAGAGCATGGTGATAGACATAATGGTAATGGAGAAAAATAGTGAGAAGAGAAATAGAAGGAAAATAGGGAAGATGTGAAGAAACACGATAAAGAGATGAGCGATTGTGGGAGGAGAGTTAAGGAATAGTGGGACAAGAGAAGAATAACGAGTGGAAACGATTGGGTACGTGTGGCAGTGGACGATATGGTGGACATAGGAAGCGTATATGCTGGGCAGTATCGGTGAGGGACCTTGAAAAGGACTCCTTAATCTGCAGTATCGTTAAGGGATCCTTAAAAAGGACTATCTATCCCATAGTATCGTTAAGGGACCTTAAAAAAGATTTCCCTCTAGATGAACGCCTTAAATCGATCATCGCCCTTAGCCAGCACACCTTTTAAAGGGCCACTTTATTTAAACAACCCATCTTTCCTTTAGATATCTCATCCCTTAAAAAAGAAAAACCACCCACCTCCCATGAACGAACCCCTTCCCTAAATGGCCTACCATCCACAAACGACCAACCCTCTTAAAGGATCAACATCTTTATTGTAAGTACTTGAGAAGTCTCTCTTGACTCCCATAAACCATCTAAAAGTCGCAGAGCCTTTTTCCAGGAGGGGCGCCCCTCCCTCTGGAGTCGAGCGGGCTTCCCATGTACTGGCTCTAGAGTAACTACCCACAGACAGACAGACTAGAGTCATTAATATTCTCCTAGAATCTAAGGGCTCTCTCAGGCTTCATCTGGGTTATTACTCACTCCTCTTGAGGTCTTGAAGGAAATCTCTTGGACTGCTTCTGACTTCCACCATCCCTCCTGAAGGAGAGAGAGAGAGAGAGAGAGAGAGAGAGAGAGAGAGAGAGAGAGAGAGAGAGAGAGAGAGAGAGAGAGAATCCTGACTCTTCCTTTTGCCACAGATAATCTTGAGCTCTCCTCTGCGACGTAGGAAACTCCATGCAGATATCTTTAGAGTCAACCAGGCTTTCTGTGATTATCCACAGACTCACAGGGACTCTCTCAGATTCTCTATGCCTCTCATTGATAACTCATAGACTCGCAAGGAGACTCATAAGGACACTCCTAGATTCTCTGTAGCTCACATTGATTACTCACAGCCTCACAGGGAGACTCGAAAGGACTCGTCGATTCTCTGTGGCTCCCTTTGATTACTCATAGACTCGCAGGGAGACTCATAAGGACTTTCCCAGATTCTCTGTGGCTCTCTTTGAGCACCCGCAGTCAGTCTCACAGTCTCTTGGGGACTTTGGTGGCTCTCTTTGAGCACCCGCAGTCAGTCTCACAGCCTCTTGGGGACTTTGGTGGCTCTCTTTGAGCACCCGCAGTCAGTCTCACAGTCTCTTGGGGACTTTGGTGGCTCTCTTTGAGTACCCGCAGTCAGTCTCACAGCCTCATGGGTACTGTGGCGGACGGTCTGTGGCTCTGGTAGAGATCTCTGTGGTATGGTAGACCGTCCGGGGGATGGCCGTGGAGATCTCTTCCCCAGGCGGCTTTCCCAGCGTTGCACACACACTCCTCAGCTTCACAAACTTCACAAACTCCAGACTCGGCCAGTTTCTCTCCCGGGCCTCTCCAAACTTTCTCTTAAAATTTACCAAAATTTTCGACTATCCTTCTCCTTACACACACACACACACACACACACACACACACACACACACACACACTGGATGGGTGTATATACGCTCAATAGTGGTATGTATATACACACGCTCTGGGGAGGTATGTGTGTAAAACACACATGGAAGTAAAGATATGGTATAAAAAAAAAATATCTTCCATTATGGGTACGATACATTTCGGAAATATCAGTACGACTCGTGGTGCCCCGGTAGTGTTGGTAAACGTGAATGTGAGAAAAAATTCCTAATTATTATGTTCGTTCCATCTTGTGATTATTTCCTTCGAAATGTGAAATCATTGTAGAATTATTATGGTAAGTAACGGAAAATGTCGCTAGCGATCGCTATATTACAGGATCATGAAGACGGGGCTTCCCATGTAAGACCAGACTAATGGGCATTTTTCAAAAGTCTTCGTCCGTAATGTCATATTATTCCACACAAGAAAGTGGTAAGATTTTTTTTTTTACCTTGTGTACAGATATGTTTATATATATATATATATATATATATATATATATATATATATATATATATATATATAAGGTTAAGTGACTGGATAAAACCGAGTGTAAAACGCGCCCCGTAAACACACGAGTATTATTCACACACACACACACACACACAGACACACACACACACACACACACACACACACACACACACACACACACATTCATTGATCCGTTTAACTTTTCCGTGGAAAAAAAAATAGTTTTCAGGTACTTGAAGACTTCTAGAGACGTATGGACTCCCAGCAGCTCCTCCAGAACCCCTCGTAGGACTCTTCTCCTCCCCAGGGTTCTCCAAAACTCCTTCGTGACACTCCCGAACTGTCACCAACTCTCTCTCTCTCTCTCTCTCTCTCTCTCTCTCTCTCTCTCTCTCTCTCTCTCTCTCTCTCTCTCTCTCTCTCTCCCTCAGACAATTTCAAACTGGTTCAGTCTCTCTCTCTGTGTCTCGTTGGAGACCCTTCCAGACCCTCCACACACACTCACTCACTCTCCCTCTCCCTCACTCTCCCTCTCCCTCCCTCTCGCAGCCTCTCGGGGAGGATGAGAGTCACAGATGACGGACTGGACCTGGACTTGGCCCGCTGCTTAAGATCACTCTCGGTCATCATTACGTGCACCAGAACTGGATGGAGCACTCTCCACCCTCCCCATTACGCTCTGTCCTTCAACACGATGCCTTACTTACTTACCTACTTAATTACTTTACTTGCTTGCCTACTAACTTTACTTGCATACCTATTTACTTTACTTACCTACTTATTTTACTTACATACCTACTTATTTACTTGTATACCTATTTACTTTACTTACTTACCTTCTTACCTACCTACCTACCTATTTACTTACCTACTTGCTTGCTCACTTACTTACCTACCTACCTACTTACTTTCACCCACTCACTGTCATTCTATCTATCTATCTATCTATCTATCTATCTTGTCTCCGCCCCTGACTGTCAGTTCTCCCTCTTCTTCTTCCTCCGAGTCATTGGTGATTCTCCCTTCACACTGTGTTGTCACTTCTGTTTGGCCCCATTACCCGCTCCTTATCTCTCTCTCTCTCTCTCTCTCTCTCTCTCTCTCTCTCTCTCTCTCTCTCTCTCTCTCGTATATATATATATATATATATATATATATATATATATATATATATATATATATGTATATGTGTCTGTGTGTGTGTATGTGAGTGTTAGACACACACACACACACACACACACACACACACACACACACACACACACACACACACACACATTTTTAATTACATGCGAGTGTGTGTCATGATGATACAAAAGTGTCAGTACTTTGCACGTCTGTTCGTGAAGGCTGACACTCACATTAAGGTCGACCTGTCATGAATACCAGTTTTTTTTTTTCTTCTTTTTCCCCAGCTCGTTAACAGAACCTGGCTACTGGCTGACGCCTCGCTTTTGAGTTCATTTCGCTTTAACAAACAACGAAAGATGTCATTTAAGTATCACTGTCTTATCGTAGATCTTAAGAACATACTATATAGGGGAAAATAGATGTATAGGTATGTATAAGTGTGTGAGCGTTTATGTATATACATGTGTATGTGGGTGGGTCGGGCCATTCTTTCGTCAGTTTCATTGCGCTCCCTCGCTCACGCGGGAGACAGCGACTAAGTATAATGAAAGATACCTTTACAGTGTCTGTGGGTTGGAAGATTCGTGGACCTTAGCCAGGGTATGGGATTCTATCAACTCAACCCAAGGTGTGATGATGGTGAGAGAAACTGTAGACCTCATCAAGGTATGATATTGAGGGAGGAAGGGCTGTAAACCTTTTCTAAAAGCTACACGGAGTCGTGTTCTGGTGCGGAAGAATCCTCATATTTGTTCCAGTTTTGCTAAACTATGTCTCAGTTTCTCGTTAACTTCACAAAAACTGCTCTGAACAATCTGTTTCCAAAATGTGAGGCATGTTAAACATTATTACTCTTTTTTCTCTGTCCCTCATTATGTCTGCCTATCTGTTTGTTCTATATCCACACGTACACACACACATTTTATATATATATATATATATATATATATATATATATATATATATATATATATATATATATATATATATATATAATGTAATTTTCTCCATTTTTCCCCCCGTTTCCCGCGTTAGGGAGGTAGCTCTAGGAACCGACGGAGAAAGGGCACAGTCGATCACACTCAGTCTCTAGCTGTCATGTGTCATGCACCGAAACCACAGCTCCCTATCCACATCCAGGCCCCAAAGACCTCTCCATGGTTTACTCAGGACGCTTCACATGCCCTAGTTCAGTCCATTGATTTTATAACATACAAGCATGAATATCTCTGAGGTTAGAGATTGGTGCATAGATGGGACACAGCATCATGTGATGTCCCTCACATGATGCTGGCACATAGATATTACGTAAAGGAACAACTTAAAGAGCACTACAGACGTCATCACGTTTGATTTCGTAACCCAGCCTCCTCAGAGATCATCGTACTAGGACGGTTGGGAAAAATAATGTTCACCGTGTCATGTAAAGTTAAAAGATGTTCGGGATTACACAGTCAAGTGTTGATGAAGGTAAGACACACACACACACACACACACACACACACACACACACACGCAGTACGTACGTAAGCACGCACACTTCCTCATGCTTCTCTCATACAAGAAAAAAAAACCTCGTTTTCTCTTCGGTTTTCAGCACAACGAGTGATTCCCACATACAAAATATTTCCTCGCCGCGGAGTTTTTACGCAAAGGGATTCTTATCTGGTTACGTAGAAAACGGGAGGGTGGGAGACGTCATTTATCAGGAAAATGGGAAAGAGAGTTTTGTTTTAGTTTTAAAAACTGTGATGTCAGACGTCAGGTGGGCCCACACTCCTGATATATTGTATTTTTCAACAGAAATGTAAGATACGGAGGAAAGAAAAAGGGAATCTTTGTGAATATTTCAGATCCTCAAGATACGTCGTTTTCTGTGTGTTGATTATATTCTGTGACGCGTCTGCCCGTTCTCTCTGGTGGTGTCACTGGGCTGTTCGTCCTGTAGTGGTGTTGGTGTCGTGGGTCTGTCTTATCATGTCTCTCTTTCCTTACACCTGATTTACACCACGACCTCTACCACTCCTGAAGCCACAGTGTTCCCCATCAGTCTGATGCTTGTTATTATCATTATCATTGTTTTTATAATTATTGTTATTGTTATAACTCCAGGACCTTCACAAAGGGGTCTTGGGCTTATAGCCCCAAAACCCCCATATCTAGGGGCTCCTGCAGCTCCATAGGCTGAGCTGCATTCAGTAACAGGTATACAAGATGGATTCCATTTCAGCAAGTTCTCTGAAGAGATTATACTGTTTCGCCAGAACAGAACCTTTGCCCCCTCACCCACCCTGTGACTTCCTTCTGCTTCCATAGTTTCATTTGCTTCCATGTCCACTCCCAGGTATTTGAAACACTTCACTCACTTCAGAATTTCTCCATTCAGTATCACACCCGCACTGACCTGTCCTTCAATCCTGTTAAACTTAGGAACTTTGCTTTTACTCACATTTATTCTCAACTACCTCCTTTCACACACACTACCAGACTCTGTCAGCACCTCTCGGAATTTCTCCTTCGAATCAGCCCCATGCTTTGTCGTCAGCAAACAACAACTGGCTGAATACTGACTGCATACTCGCCCCTCTCTCAAAGATTCTTGCATTTACTACCCTTACTATCCAATTCGTAAACAGATTAAACAACCATGGAGACATCATACACCCCTGCCGTAGGCCAGCCTTCACTTGGAACCATTCACTATCCTCTTTTCCTGCTTGTACACACGTCTTACACCTTTGAGAAAAACTTGTCATTGCTTCTAACAGCTTTCCTCCCACATCGTATATTCTCAAGACCTTCCACGAGGCATTTCTTTCAAACCTGTCATGCTTTCACCAGATCCCTAAATGCCATATACTGATGCATCTGTTTCTCAAAGTATTTCGCGCACACATTCTTTAAAGCAAATACCTGATCCACACATCCTCTTCTGCTTCTCAAACCACATTGTTCCTCCCCAATCTGATGCTCTGCACATGCCTTCACCCTCTCGCTCACAACTCTCCCAGACTGATAACCAGATACACCCAAGAACCTTACACTATGTAGTTTAGACACTTACATCTTTATCCCCCTTGCCATTATGCAGTGGCACTATACATGCATTCCACCAGTCATCATGCACCTTACCATAATCCATACAGTACACTTTAAATCTTAGCTAACAGGTCAACAACAATACAGCCATCCCCTTTCTTGAGAAATTCAGCTGCAGTGCCATCTACTCCAACCGCCTTGCAACATTTCATCTTACGTATGGTTTCCAGCATCGCTTCTCTTTACGGAACCACTCTCCATGACTCTCTCACTTTGCATACCACCTCTACCCAAACACCTTACATCAACCACCCTGACATCAAACATATTCAACAGTCCTTGATAATACTTACTCCTCCTCACCCGCTATCACTTCCCCATTAGCCTCCTTCACCGACATTCCCATTTCTCTTATTTCATTCGTACATTGTTAACCTCCTTTCAAAACATCTTATTTTCCCTGAAGTATACTGATACTCTCTCACCACAACTATCATTTGCCCTCTTTTTCAACCCCTGCACCTTCCTCTTGACCTTTAGCGGCTCTCTCTTATAAATCTCCAGTCACTTGCATTTCTTCCCTGTAAGTACCGCCCAAACTCGATTCTTTTCTCTTTCCCTCGCAACTTTACTCCTTCATCCCACCACTCACTACACCAGCTTTCGCATGCCACAAGCATCTTTCGTACATGCCAGCACCGCTTCCCTAAATACCTCCCATTCCTCTAGTTACATTTGCTCACTTATTCATTCTGCTCTCGATCTTTCCTGGTATTTCTCTCCTCTCTCTCTCTCTCTCTCTCTCTCTCTCTCTCTCTCTCTCTCTCTCTCTCTCTCTCTCTCTCTCTCTCTGCTGAAACCAATGTATATGTAACACACTAGTTTTATGCCCTATTTTTTTTCCAGTTTCTCTCACCGCACGTTTTGCTTCATCAGATAAAACATGAAGTAAAATTCTTACATTTATATTCATATCTTTTTTTTTTTTTTAACTTCATGTGAGGCGTTTCGGGCGCGGCGCGCAAGGTATTTAGAAATATATGTAAAGAATAACTAAAATAGGAACGGGAGTTGGTTACATCTTGTAGTGTTTTTTTCAACAGTATGAAAACAAAGGTAATATTTTGGACTGGAAACAAAGGTAATATTTTGGACTGGAAACAAAGGTAATATTTTGGACTGGAAACAAAGGTAATATTTTGGACTGGAAACAAAGGTAATATTTTGGACTGGAAACAAAGGTAATATTTTGGACTGGAAACAAAGGTAATATTTTGGACTGGAAACAAAGGTAATATTTTGGACTGGAAACAAAGGTAATATTTTGGACTGGAAACAAAGGTAATATTTTGGACTGGAAACAAAGGTAATATTTTGGACTGGAAACAAAGGTAATATTTTGGACTGGAAACAAGAATTGCTGAAACAAAGGTTTTGGACTGGAAACAAAGGTAATATTTTGGACTGGAAACAAAGGTAATATTTTGGACTGGAAACAAAGGTACTATTTTGGACTGGAAACAAAGGTAATATTTTGGACTGGAAACAAAGGTAATATTTTGGACTGGAAACAAAGGTAATATTTTGGACTGGAAACAAAGGTAATATTTTGAACTGAAAACAAAGGTAATATTTTGAACTGAAAACCAAAATGATATTTTGAAATGGAAACAAAGGTAATGTTCTGAAATGGAAACCAAGGTAGTATTTTGAACTGGAAACAAAGATAGTATTTTGAACTGGAAACCAAGGTGATATTTTGGACTGGAAACAAAGATGATATCTTGAACTGGAAACTACATTCGCCTGAAGTTCGTGGATGATGGTAGTAGTGAAGTCAGTATGTGTCAAGCTCTGTTGATCAGTTGATGGGGGCGATTCCTTCGGGGTTTCTGCACCAGAGGGTAGTGGAGTGAGGTCATTCACGGGCCGCCCATGGTCGAGCTCATAGGTTCGAGTCCTGGTTGCGGCAGTCGGTCCACAGTCAACCCAGCTGTTCATCCACTCACAGGGGTTGGTTAGGATAGGTTGTAGTTGGAATAAGCAATCACATCGAGTTAGATATCCTGTCTGCTATCCAAAGCTCTTCCTTCGACACACATCTTGACCCATGTGATAGCTTCACATAGGATTGACCAACCTTCGTCTTGCCACCAGTGTCACCTCTGAATACCAGAGTGTCTGCTGCAGGAGACAAGTGCCTGGCCGAGACGTGCTCTGAGTTGTGAGTTGTGTCGGAGTCGTACGAGGCCAGGTTGTGAGAATGAATGAACTCGTCTCCAAAATTCTTCCTCCCGTCAGCTGTCCAGTCGAAGGACAACCCAAACTCCTCAGGTTTGGTGGAAGTCTTCGTCCTTGCCTGTCCTGGTCTCCATGCGACTTGGTCCCAGCATGCCCTGGTCTCCATGTGACTTGGTCCCAGCATGCCCTGGTTTCCATGTGAGCTGGTCCCAGCATGCCCTGGTCTCCATGTGACTTGGTCCCAGCATGCCCTGGTCTCCATGTGAGTTGGTCCCAGCATGTCCTGGTCTCCATGTGAGTAGGTCCCAGCATGTCCTGGTCTCCATGTGACTTGGTCCCAGCATGTCCTGGTCTCCATGTGAGTAGGTCCCAGCATGTCCTGGTCTCCATGTGACTTGGTCCCAGCATGTCCTGGTCTCCATGTGAGTAGGTCCCAGCATGTCCTGGTCTCCATGTGACTTGGTCCCAGCATGTCCTGGTCTCCAGGTCTCAGCGTGTCTTGTTCCTCAGGTATCATGGTCATCGGGTGTCCTGGTCCCAGCATGTCCAGGTCCCCAAATGTCATCATCACTTCCTCTTTCTCACATGTCATCCTCGCTTCCACTTATTCTCCTCCCCACGTGTCCTCATCAACACGTCTCCTCATCCCTGTGTGTCCATATGATCACTTGTCCTCTCTTCCACGTGTCCTCATCCCAAGTATTCTCATTCCCACGTATCCTGACCTACACGTGTCCTCATTCTCGCACTTTCTAGCCGTAGTATGATTACCCATTTGTACGATACGGGGAGAGAGAGAGAGAGAGAGAGAGAGAGAGAGAGAGAGAGAGAGAGAGAGAGAGAGAGAGAGAGAGAGAGAGAGTTCTACATAAGCGGTGTCTCATCTCTCGACCCTTTCCTCGTATCGTGCAGATTTTGAACTTCCCTGTGGTGTTCACAGTCACGCTTTCCTTATTCGGTTTATTCCATTCATCCACCGCTCATATCCTACAAAAGTACCTCTTTATATCTTTTTCTTAGCAAGTTGTTTGATTAAGCTATTGTTGCCTCTGTTGTTCTATTCATGCATCTTCCATAAAACTATTCTTTGTCTACGACATCGCACTAGTTTGGAAATTCAAAGGTTATGATCAAGTCACCCCTCACTCTCCTTTCTTCCATGGTAGGCAGATGTAAGCCTCTGTTCTTCTTAACTCTGTTTTCTTGCTTCTGTTACCATCTTTGCTGCATTCGTCCTCACCTTCTCTGTTCTAGGTTTGGACTAAGGTAGGATGTGAACAGGTTCCTGGATATTGGTCCCAGCGTGTCCTGGTCCCCTCGCGTCCTGGTCCCAGCGTGTCCCGGTTCCTATATGTCCTGGTCCCAGCGTGTCCTGGTCCCCCGTGTCCTGGTCCCAGCGTGTCCTGGTCCCCTCGCGTCCTAGTCCCCTCGTGTCCTGGTCCCAGCGTGTCCTGGTCCCCTCGCGTCCTGGTCCCCCGTGTCCTGGTCCCCTCGTGTCCTGGTCCCCTCGTGTCCTGGTCCCAGCGTGTCCCGGTTACTATATGTCCTGGTCCCTGCGTGTCCTGGTCCCTTCACGTGTTCTTCTCCCCTCGTACCCTCTTCCCTTCCTGTCCTTGTCCCCTCATCTTTTTTCCCCGGATGTCCCCGTCCCCGCGTGTCCTCGTCCCCACGTGTCCTTGTCCCCATGGGTCTCCGTCCTCACCTCTCCTCTGTCTCGCGAGTCCTCGTCCCCCAAAAGTTCTCGTCCTAACGGGACCGTAATTCATCGAGTCCTCGGGTCTCGACGGCAGTTGGTCCCAGCGTGTCCTCGCTTTTCCGAATTTTCATTTCTGTGAGTTTCCGGGTCTGTGTCCTCGCCAGTTCCCCATGTTCTCGCCCTCGTGAGTTCTCGTGCTCTCGTAGTTTGTCTCCTCCTCGTCCTCGTTTGTTTCCATGTCGTAGTAATGTGTCCTCGTATGCTCACATGTTATGATCTCGCGTGTCCTCTTAAGTCCCCATCCTTGATAATTCCCATGTTCTCGTCTTCCGATGCCCTTGTTCTCCCTTGTCCTCGTTCTCTTGTCCTCGTGTTCTCGCGATTTCATCATTTTCTCGTCCTCGTATGTCCCCATGTCCTCGACTTCTCTTGTACCCCATGCACTCGCCCCAGCGTCTCCCCATGTCCTCTATCCTACCCTCGTAGTCTGTGTCCTCGTCCTCGCGTCCTCTCTCTCCCCGCGCCCGGCGGTGTCCTCGCCTCGCACACCAATCTACTTGCAGATCTTCTCATTTACCCGGGATCTCGCCGCCGCCTCTCCCACACCCGCCAACTCTGGCCATACTCTCACTTTGTTTTCAGATGTTATACCTCAGCGCGCTCTCCCTCGCGCTCTCCCTCTCTCTCTCACACTCTCCTCCCCCTCCTCTCTCACACTTCCATATTCCCTCCATCCTCCCCATCCGCACATCATTCTTTCCTCCTTCCCCGTCACCACCATACTCTCTCCCTCCTCCCCCAGCACGACATCTCTCCCTCCTCCTCCTCCTCCCTCTCTCCATCACCACACTCCCTCTCTCCTCTCCCAGCACCGCCACGCTACCTACCTTCTCCCCAGCACTCTCTTACTCCATCCTTCTTCCTCCCAGCACCATTACAGGTCCACCCTTCACCCCAGCTCCACTATTACCCCCCTCTCCTCCCTCTTCCCCTAACCATCTCCTCCTCCCTTATTGTCACTCAAACCATCAAACCCCTCCTCCACTATCACTCCAACTATCTCTTCTATTCCCTCTTCCATCATTCCTAACCTCTCCACCCCTTCCTCCCTCCTTCATACCCCATAACCTTCTTTCCCTCCCATTTCGATTTCAAAGAAAACGGCATGGCGTTACCCAATATTAGATTAGCAGACGACAACAAGGTGAGCCGCGATACTGGTTACGCCAATCGGATTAAGCTGTTGGTCGTCGACACGGCCGAAGGTTCGTGGAAAAAAACTACGGGGAACACAGCACTCTCCTCCTTTGAGGCAGTCACCGTTCCAGGGAAGGTGGAAAATGGGGTGTTGTTGGTAATAAGCCAAGTCTAATGATTGAAGATCTTTAATATTTAATGAAATATGAAATATAAGGCTTCCCCTTGAGGTAATCCGCGTTCCGAGAAAGGTGGGAAAGTGGGGTGTGTTGTTGTTAGGGACAAGCCAAGTGTAATGACAGAAGATCTTAATATTTAATGAAACCTGAAACATAAGACGTAAAGGATGGCTAGGTCGAGTGGCAAGCAAGGTGCCTTGAAATGTACATACGATTATAAATATACTTTAGGAAGAGATTAAGACCAGGAGAGAGGATATGGAAAATACTTTCTCAGCGTATAGGAAAAACAATATTTTAAGAAAGAGTTCCTTTTTTAAGTACGTTCGAAGCAAAGAATAGTTGATATTACTCGCATAATTCGGGTCTGGTGTGAAAGATCCCGAATTTTGCCTGTGATATAAAACCAGGAGTTTGAGCTCCCAAGTGAACAAGACGCCGGTGAAGTAATTCAGAGAGATGTCACAAACTTGCAAAGTTACGGTAAGATAAGTGACAAATGACATTTAACATGTACGAACGTAATGTTATACACAGTGGAGATAAAAGATATTAAACTCGATGGCCAAATATTTGGAAAATCGCTATTCTAAGTAGCTGAAGAAAAAATCCCGTATTCTAAGTCTGTAACAATCTGAAGTATACTTGAATTGTATAGAGCAAGCCAGGAACTAAGTGTGACAGCTAAGAACATCGAGAACAATGACACAATGGAGACAGTCTAGTTCTTATTGACGCTGTGGTAAGACCTCTCCTACAATACGCGATTCCCAAAGGACAAAAGGGACGTGTATGATAAACTAGAACAAGTTCAGAGGCGTGGGACAAAACTAATGCTGTGGAACATGCCTTACGAAAAGAGGCCAAGAAAATTTTTGTTTCCTGTAAGAAGCGTAGACCTCATGGTGACCTGGTATAAGTTCTAAAGATCAAGAATAAACTCAGGAAAAATCAGTAAAGCACGAGGAATAAAACTTAAAGCTTGATAAAGATGTCATACTGACGTGGGAAAAAGTATTTTGGAAGTTAGATGTTCTGAGCTTTGGAACAAGTTATCGCCAAGCGATATTTTCACAGGGACGACGAACGATTTGAAAAACCAGTTAAACAAATATTTCGTCAGTTCAGTTATCTGTTAAAACGAATGCGAGGAAAGAAATTTTCTTTTTTCCTCGTTCCAGACTTCGAGAATATCCTGTAGTGCAGCAGACGGTGCTACAGTGTGGTAAGATTTTAAAGTAAGATTCCCTCCCTCCCACTCGTTCTGTCCAGTTAACTCCATGAAAGCGTACGTCACAAATGGACGGTTTCCTCCCAATTTTTTTTCCCTGTATTGTACCTGACTGTTGTTGTGAGAGGGAGTGGGGAGGGTTAGGACAGAGCCTTCATACTGTTCTATCATTATCTCGTCTGATTTGATAAGAAATAATTAAAAAAAAGACAAAGTTAGGTGTACGCAGATGAGAGGTTAGGCTAGGTGTACGCAGATGCGTTAGACACGAGCCAAAGGACAGTTTTGTTAACTGTCTCTTTCCCATGTACTTTCCCTCCTTTCCTTTCATGTATGCTTTATCCTCCTTGACTCTAAATGAGTAAACGTAAAACAAATAGAAACAGACAAGACATCCAGACCTATCCATAAGTGTTTTGGTCCGGCATATAGATAGATAGATAGATAGATGAACACACACACACACACACACACACACACACACACACACACACACACACAATGGAGACCACAATATGACCTCCCTCCAACCCCCAGGATCAAACCTTCTCTACCTCTCTTGAGAGCGCTTTTCAACCCGTGGTAGAGGCCCTCGACCCTGTCTTTATTTCCTTATATGAGAGAGAGAGAGAGAGAGAGAGAGAGAGAGAGAGAGAGAGAGAGAGAGAGAGAGAGAGAGAGAGAGAGAGAGAGGCACTCTACCCCTGCACGCCGGGGCGAGTCCAAGTGTTTAGCTTTGCTCCTGCGTGCTCCAGCCTCCCTCATACTCTCCTCATTTTAATACACGAGTCCAAAATGAGTTTTTTTTATTTTGCCCTCCTTCTCCTCCTCCTCTTCTTTCCCCCAGTTTCATTCCAGGGTTATAAATTCCCTGTTTATTAGCTTCGTAAATATATTTCCAGGCGTCATAAATGGAGTCTGGCAAATTTACTCGCCAGTATTAACGGTGTAGGGTGGTTGGGGTGAGGGTGGGGTTGTGTGTTCTAGATTGTTCTTAGGTCGTGAGGGACGCTCCACGTTGAAGGCTTGGGCAAGGGCTTCCCAGGATCTTGTTTACCCCCGTAATGTAAGCTTGTTTACTGGAGTGTCGTACTGATAGATGGCGTCATAGGAATTTAAAGGCCATTTATTATTATTATCATTGTTGTTATTATTTATGAAATTTTATCACAGCACGTAAGAGTGATTTCCTGACGTCTTGTCTCGCATCTATATCTGCTGTGTCCCTATTTGTTGGTGTCTGTATCTACTGGTGTGTGTAGTCTGCTAGCGTCAGTATTTGCTGGCGTTCGTATCTGCTGGCGTCTGTATCTGCTGGCATTTGTGTTTGCTGGCGTCTGTATTTGCTGGCATTTGTGTCTGCTGGCGTCTGTATTTGCTGGCGTTCGTATCTGCTGGCGTCTGTATCTGCTGGCATTCGCGTCTGCTGGCGTCCATATTTTACAGTTATCTTTGAAAAATGAAAAAAATGCTTTCATCATTCGGGTTACGTAAGAGTCTGGAGGCGTTACGTCTGGATTTCTATTGCTGTTAACGACCTCACAAGAGGAAAGTAATCTAATCCACCCGGGGAAAAAAAAAAAAAAATAGAGAAATTATCATCTTTTGCGCAAATATTCCCTTTTCTGGTTTTACGTTTGTTCATGAGTAAGGCAGACTTCAGATGTTTGCTCCTGAGTGATACAAGTTTAAAACGTTTATTTTTGTGTAGAGTTGGATTTTTTTTTCTTAATCCTAGTAATACAGATATTAAACGTTTGTTACTGAGTAATACCGACTAAGAACGTTTGTTCATAAGTAAGTCAGACAATACATGTTAGTTTGTCAGTCCATGGAGTTAGAACGTTTGTTTGTCAGTCCATGGAGTTAGAACGTTTGTTTGTCAGTCCATGGAGTTAGAACGTTTGTTTGTCAGTGCATGGAGTTAGAACGTTTGTTTGTCAGTGCATGGAGTTAGAACGTTTGTTTTGTCAGTCCATGGAGTTAGAACGTTTGTTTTGTCAGTGCATGGAGTTAGAACGTTTGTTTGTCAGTCCATGGAGTTAGAACGTTTGTTTTGTCAGTCCATGGAGTTAGAACGTTTGTTTGCCAGTACATGTAGTAAGAACGTTTGTTTTGTCAGTCCATGGAGTTAGAACGTTTGTTTGCCAGTACATGTAGTAAGAACGTTTGTTTGTCAGTACATGGAGTGAGAACGTTTGTTTGCCAGTACATGGAGTAAGAACGTTTGTTTGTCAGTCCATGGGGTTGGAACGTTTATTTGTCAGTATATATAGAGTTAGAACGTTTGTTTGTGATTAATACCGCCTCAGCACGTTTGTTTCCGAGTCATTACAAACTTTTGAAGATTCTCTTACGTATTGCTAAGCGACAACCATTTTGCTGAGCGATTCTCCCAAGACTCATGTAGAGCTGGAGGTGGGTTTAGCATCGTCGTCGCCGTCATTATCCCTAAAAGACTGACGTTGAGGGAAGAGGCATAGGAACCTCGGGCGTTCTTTTAGGAAATTGCAGAGGCGCAAGTACCTGCCTGGAGGGAGGAAGGGACGCCACCGCTTGTATTATTACGAGGTCGTGCATTAGGCGTCTCAGGGACGTGATTGGCTTGTGGGGCAGTGGTTGTGTCATGCCGTCTTTTAGTACCACGTAAATGGGTTTCTATCTCTTAATAGTATATATATATATATATATATATATAATATATATATATATATATATATATATATATATATATATATATATATATATATATATATATATATATATATATGGCGCCCTGAGCGTGGACACTCCATACCTGGTCGTGCAGATCACGAAAATCTCGTTCATTTGCTCTCTCTCTCTCTCTCTCTCTCTCTCTCTCTCTCTCTCTCTCTCTCTCTCTCTCTCTCTCTCACACACACACACACACACACACACACACATTGGAGTGTGGTTGGGGAACACCGCCTCCCAGAAAACCACTCTTCATTACACAGTGGCTCCTATGCCGGCGGCAAGGCACCAGGCAGTAAATAAGCATTGCAAGAAAAAAAAATACAAAAAAACAAACAAAGGATTTGGTCAAGAATCCTCCATGCCCGTTTAGCTGTCAAGCCGGTCGAAGTCGCGCCTTCGATGATAATTTGCCTCCGCACTACAGGAGGAGAAAATGAGGTGTGGAAAGAAGGACTTGGAAGTTTTGAGCAGCGAGTCTGCACACGCACACGGGGGACGGAGCAGAGTAAGGAAGGAGGAGAAGAGAGAGAGAGAGAGAGAGAGAGAGAGAGAGAGAGAGAGAGAGAGAGAGAGAGAGAGGTATAAAGGGAAGCAATAAACAGAGCTCTTTCCCTTCAGGAAGGCGAGGGAAAGATGTTTTTTGCACTGGGAGGCCATCTTCCTCTCTCCCTCCCTCCCTCCTGCCTTCCTCGACCAGGAACTTGTGGTTTAGTGATATTCCCGTTGTATTAACCAGAGTCTCACACGTTTATTAAGTTTTCTTCTTCAGTCTCACGATGGAAGGTTCATTTGAGGCTGACGGGCTACAATGATCTCTCTTTTTACGTTCATGATGGTGAGAGTAAAGCAGAGTTGTGGGGAAAACATTCTCATGAAGAACATTGGTCGTAGATCCTATACTATCAGTTCAGTGTAGATTGATTTTCATTACAAATAGCAATAGGCGAATGAGCATTATGGTTAATGTAGCTCTAACTTCGAAGAATAGCATTTTATTGATACTTTATGTCTGCAGCTAGGTTCTAAAATCCCAGGTATTATTATGCAGCGTTTTGGGAGATTTTTATATCCATCATTTCATCATATGTGATGGGGATTGCGTGTACATAATGAATAAGTCATTTACAATTAAGATAAGGCTTTTACAGCGACGAGTTAACAACGGATTATAGTCAAAGAGGAAATTAATCAGGAACAGAATAAAAGAGGTATACGAAACAGACATTAGAAGGAAGTAATATATATATATGTTATATATATATATATATATATATATATATATATATATATATATATATATATATATATATATATATATATACACCTGCTGAAGACAGTGATCAGTCTTTACAACAAGCAGTTTGTCTCATGGATCATGAGGGCCACCTTACCCTTCTACTGTGCGGGTTCGAACCTGAGTTGCTCAGGTTCTTGGGTTCGAATCTTGAGTTGCCCAGGTTCTTGGGTTCGAACCTGAGTTGCCCAGGTTCTTGGGTTCGAACCTGAGTTGCCCAGGTTCTTGGGTTCGAACCTGAGTTGTCCAGGTTCTTGGGTTCGAACCTGAGTTGCCCAGGCTCTTGGGTTCGAAACCTGTGACACAGTTAATACCCCCAAGGAAACATATTCGCTCCCCCGTCCTTAAGGACTGGATCCCAGGATGTGTGTTGCGTCCTGTGTAACTCTATCACCTCCTTCAACATATTCACACGGACGTCGTTCGTCATTGTCATTGGCAGTTACGTCGATAATCGTGAAGCGCTCTTCCGAACCCGTCCGAACCCCGAGTCGAAGATTTGGTGGATCGTCTTTTCTAGCTTATTGTTCGTGGCTGTAGTGTGTTGATGTACCAGGATAATGGTCATGGCTGTAGTGTGTTGATGTACCAGGTTAATGGTCATGGCTGTACTGTGTTGATGTACCGTCTGTCAGTCTGTCTTGTATGTGTAGAAATGTTGGATATGTCTCATAAGTACACTCGTGGAGCTCAAGCGCTTGTAATATAGGTTAGAAGTTTCTTCCTTAGCAAAAGTCTTGACCTGTAGAGGATTTGAATCATAGCGGATCTCGCGTGTATGAATCGGTGATTCATGCTGTGTAATTGCCTGTTTTTCTCATAGGACTTTGCCATACTTTTATCCAGACCTTCCATCAGAGATCTCGTATTGTTAAGTTGCTGTCCATCGAGAAGAGGTTCCAGTAACATTCGTCTGGATTTCCCGCGTTGGGGGAGCGCGTTGGTCGAGAGTATTTCAGGGGTTCATATGAAGCTCCTGGGCGCGGTTTCGGACAGGTCAAGGTTCGTTACTGTGAACCAGCGATAAACTACTGCCTCGTAAAATCTCGTTCACTCTGAAGGTACGTAAATGGCCTCAGTATACAGTTTCGATCCTGTGTATAGTTGAAAATTGGCCTTTACCGTTTCCTTGTTGCTCACCTCCTCTGTGTCACGTTGGGTGTTGACGGGAGCAAACTTCGCGTCTCTCTCTGTATTAGCACCAGGTTCATGCTCGAATCTCTCTGACACCTGCATCACCTTGTTGGTTCTAGAACGTACACTTGGCTTATGAATTGTTCCTCCACACTGACCCAGTCCTCTCCGTCCGCCGGCTGTGAGAGCATCTGGTCCAGCACCTTCACAGGATGATCCAAGATGTATCCCAGAGGACGCCTTTTTTTTTGGCTTGACTGGCTTGTAGTTGTCAGTTTGTTTTTATTCCTGCCGTAGTGGTTCATCTAGGTACATCCTGGGTTTCCAGGTCACGTGCCCTGAAAACTGACTGCTCCTTGAGGATATTGATTTTTTTTTGGGGGGGGAAGTTCGTCTCTTTTTCTTGGATCTAGAAAACGAACTCCTGGAATGTTGCTGATGGCTTCCCTGTCGAGTTCCTCTGGAAACGTGAACTTCACCATCGTGAAAATAAGCTCCCGGCGTTCACCTGCCTGGCTGAGGCTCCATCCTTCATTAACCTGAAGCTCATCATCGTCCTGGTTCCATTTACCCTCTGGTGAGTAGCCAGTAATCGTGACCTAGTCTGTGTATACTGATACGTTCCAGTCACTCGGTGGTTCCAAGTGTGTTGGTGTCGTGCTGCCGCATCTTCGTGCTTGATCTCGGTCGAGGAACTGATAGCCTGCTGGTCCTCCTCAACACTCGCTGTGTGATAACTTAGTGATAAAGAAATAATTCCCTCTTCGTATTCACCGCCGTATGGGGAGCATCCATGATGCAGCGTAGTCTTGTATATATCTAAGTTCGATGATATTTCAAGGAAGAACGAATCTGAGGAATGTGCAAACGTCTTTTTACAACCAGTTGTGTGCTGGAATAGTTCAAACATACGAAAAGGCTTAGCGGAGAGAGAAAGACAGATGAAGAGGATCCATGTGTTAAAGGGGAGGAAAAGGGGAAGGGAAGAGGAGGGATGATCGAGATGGAAATAGCCTTAGAAGGAGTCTGTCTGTCTTTCTCTTTTGATTTCGTCTTCCACTCAGTAAGCTATGGCGTAGGCTACACACTACAGCCGCTCAACAGATTCGAGCGTTATACACTTACTTAGATACGGGTAAGTTTGAGGCAAGTTATAGGTATGGGCGGAGGGCCAGTCTCTTAGATATGGGCTGAGGGCTCGTATAAGGTATGGTTCCCTGTGACAGTAGACACGTTCGAATATTTTGTAGAGAATAGTGATATATATCAAGTCAAATTACAGAGGTGGTCTCAACGCCTGGAATGGCTCGCCGCTCTTCCATTTTGTATGGATTGCTCAAGGGAGGAGGGACTCTGATTTCACAGGTTGCTTCGAACAGCTTTGTTCTAACTCTTGCTGCTACAATCTGCCGGAAATATCACATCTTGGGAGTAGCAGATCATCCCGATACTAGAATACAAACGACAATACACTTTCAGACATGCTTTCATACTTGGAAACAGCGGGTTATACTTCTGGAAGATACCTGGAAACTAAGACGCGCTTCATCTCGCTCATAGAAGATAGTTCCTCACCAGGATACGGTAGAACTCGCTCATGGAAGATGAACTCCCTTCCAGGAGACGATGTCTCGCGCGACTGGAAGATGAACTCCCTTCCAGGAGACTATGTCTCGAGCGACTGGAAGGTGCTTTCACACCAGGAGAACTCGGCACCTCGTTCTTTAGAGACGCGGCGACATGAACGTTTCCTTCTCGTCCGTCTCTTGGGCAGGTAGCGCCAGCGCGCCGGGTCCTCCGCCTCCCTTGTCGTGCCTCGTCCCTCGTGGCCAGCGGCAGGTGAGCAAGCAAGCAGGGCTGGCAAGTCAGGTGTGTGTGTGTGTGTGTGTGTGTGTGTGTGTGTGTGTCCGAGCGTCGCCGAGGTCGTTGTCTCCCAGCGAGTGTAGGTAGCTAGCTCCTCCTTGCGCCACTACCGCTCTTCGTAAACATTTGGAACGAGACGGTGTACGACCATTGGACGCGACGGTACCAACCCTGGGTATGATCGCGTGACCTCTGACCTGACCCAAGCTTAAGGGATACCTTATGTCGTGCTCAAGGGTCGTGCTGTTTTGCTTAAGGGGTCGAATGTCGAGTAAGGGAAATGAAATAACGTATCTCTCCATACGAGACAAGCGTCTTGTGAACGAATCTTTAGTTAATATATTTCAATTCACTTTCCACATAGGGCAACACTTCCTGGTTAACTTTAGGACACCACCATCAGAGAAGAACATAATACGCTCACGTTTTTTGTGCGTATCGTAAAGCACTCGCAGACAGACAGATAGATGGACACACACACTCACACACACACACACACACACACACACACACACACACCTGGTATCCGTCTCAGGTTGGAGTGTGTATGTACATATATACACACACATGGGACCAAAACACATGGTACATATAAAAGTATGAGAGATGGCACAACGAGTGTATAACTCTTTTTCTCTCTCCCTTTAACAAGGGAGGAGTAATCACACACACACACACACACACACACACACACACACACACACACACACACACACACACACACAGTGAAAACAATACTATAACCCCTCTTGCCTCGGGGCAGAATGAGGGGGGAAAAATATACTCAAATAAATTGGGGGCGGACGAAACGTTTACATACACTCGGAAAAAAAAACCTATTACCATTTTCAACGTCTTTTTCGCCCAGGTAAGTTGAAGGTCGTCGTGTGGTGAGCGTAGGTGGCGGGCGGGCTGCGGTGAGCGTTACGCTCTCTTCTAGCGAGCAGGACACACCCGCTGAGAACACTGGTACACCTATGTGAGGCACACGGTACACTCACACGACCTGTGGAACTCATGACTGGACGAACATCACTCACGTACAGCGTAGATGACGCAGTGGGCGATGCTGTGGTGAACTTATATGTAGTGTGGTGCAACTCCAACGTGATATTCTTGTAAGTGTATTAGTGAACCTGCTTTGAATATTCAGGTATGAACAGGGAGGAACCCCCTTGTTCATACCTGACTATAATTTGTGGCAAAAGGAGCGAAGCATCGGTGAACATAACGACCCACAACGAAATTTTTTTTTTACGTTGACTGGGTATGAGTGAGCGTACACTGTTACTGTGGGTGAGGAGGAAAATATACATATGTATGACCAGGTGGTAGTTATATTCACCTGTAGGAAACATTTGTCCCCATCCTGAACCTGTGTACTACGTTAAACTCGTGGATAGACAATGAACGCTTGCAAGGACAGTGACTTAGACTGAACTGAACAAAAAGGTCAGTAATCATGTGCACAAATGTTGAACATGAGCTTAGTGAAGATGAGCACAGATGCTGAACATGATGTTATGAACATGAACACAGATGCTGAACATGTGTTATGAACATGAGCACAGATGCTGAACATGAGGTCAAATAACATGAGCACAGATGCCGAACATGTCAAATAACATGAGCACAGAACACAGGCTTTATGAACATGACCACCATAGTCGAGCCTAAACTTAACGAACGTGAGTAATGATGCTGAACGTGAACAAAAAGAGTGAACACCAG
This sequence comes from Panulirus ornatus, assembly GCF_036320965.1. Classification (NCBI taxonomy): domain Eukaryota; kingdom Metazoa; phylum Arthropoda; class Malacostraca; order Decapoda; family Palinuridae; genus Panulirus; species Panulirus ornatus. Next base: position 79,594,159 of record NC_092224.1, on the reverse strand, counting down.
CTCTTATGATTAACCCGGAACTCGTACAAGACACAGGAGAGACATTATAATGGAAGTTGGATCGCGTACAGACAAGACGAGGTACTAACAGTGCAAGATAGAGTCCTCACAGTGAACCTGCAATGAACGTGCACGTAGAATGGACATTGTGGCTTTAGTCTGTTATGTTCACATCTCACTGGTCCTTCACTATCGTCCTTCAAACACGAAAATCACAGTTACCGAATCTACGAAAGCTTTGTTAGGAGAATGCACAACAAGGATATACTCGCCTGAGACATTCAATCAATCCAAGAGATGTGATAATGTTAGTTTAGTTATTCCATCATGACAGAAGTTAGGAGTTATCAGTAAATTATCCTTTCTCTCTCGCGTATTTTTCATGTAATTACTTTCCTCTCAAACCCCTGGCCTCGATATGGACCTCTGCCCCGTGATTGGAGCCTTTGATGTGCAAAAAAGGAAATTAATCCTCGTTGTGAAATGGATTATAAAGGTCACAGAAAATCACAAGTTGTGTTTCGTAAAGCCAGCAGCGTAGGGAGTCAGTGGAAGGGGAAAGACTTGAGCTGTGTGGCTTTTTGTGCAATGTGGATCAGTTCCCCTTCAGTGCAAGGGACACTGTAAGATGGTCATCCTCGAAGAAGCATCACGGATTGAGATAGTGTCCATCCAGTACATAGTAAAGATTAGAATACTCCTCTTCCAGTACCCAGCACAGTCTAGAATATCTTCCCTTCAGTACACAGGACAGTGCAAAGAATACTTCTCCAGTACGCAGCGCGATCCATAGAATATTCCTCTTCCATTAAGCTACGCAGCTTAGAATAGTCTTACAGTACACAGAAAAGTTTTAGAGCAATATCCCGTGAATACACGATACACGAAAGGAAAGAAAAAGGAGGAGCACAAACTTCAAGAAGGACGAGCCTTCATTCATGGCCAAGGTCGTGAAAAGACGCTTTCTTAACCCTCTCATTGATACCCTTCCTCCTCTATCATGCGGGGTTCTCCGTCCACAGGGTATTTGTCATCCCGCATCACCGGTTGTGATGTAGCAGCGGAGGAGGAGGAGGAGGAGGCAGTGGTGAGTGCTGCCATTACCAAACCATCATAGAGCGGATCCCGTGCTGGCAGCCATTAATCTGATCGCACGCTGTAGCCATGATGAACGATACACTCAAGTCACTCAAGATACTTTACCGTATGTGTCGCTGTTACTGCACCTCAACCTAAGGCGCGTAGAGATAGCGAACGATGGGCCTTATACGGAAGGAGGGAGACTTGCCCCTAAGGAAGTAGTGCGAGGAACTGCTCATCAGAGTGGCGAAGTTCACCCTCCGGGAGAAACTCGACAGATCAGGTCCGATGCGAAATGTCTGGATCTCATTTCGAAGAACTACAGAGGGGAAAACTTGTATACAGCGCAACCTTTATGGGGGAGCCACTGGGGAAAGCATTAGGAGCGCCACAGTGGGAGCCATGGGATAACACTGAGGGGAGCCACAAGGGGAGTCCTGGCTGGTTCCACAAGACTAGGAAACCCTGGATGGAGCAGTAGGTAGGAGGAGAGAAGAATGCCTAAGTGTCACCACACGTTGTTGACGAGGAGGTGACGACCTGGACAGTTCCGCTGGTGATGCAATGTGGATCATGCCATCAGTATGTTGGAGGAGGTAAGTGGAGGAGGTACCTCTCTCGCGGGGAGAGAGAGGAGGAGTGTGACCACTGACACCATCCTCAGCAGAGAGGATGAATCCTTCCACTGGGTAGGTGCGGTGTGGACGGAGGTGAGACACTGAGGAGGTTACACATAACACACGATACATTCCAAAAACTCGAGAAATAGTATAGATGTCTGAGGTGAAGGCACGCCAGAGCCAGGTGTATGTGTATAGAGGATGTGAAGCGAAGTTTGCTTAAAGATCCGATGATACACTGCGTATAGAAGATGGTCGGTGGCTGCGTAAGCTGTATTTCTCAACCACACTGGGAGTCGTTATTCCTAGAATCACAACAAGAAACACAGGCTCGGAACGTAACCTTCAGGGAGTACGCGATTCCATCAGACGGTAGTAGTTCGTCCCTCCTTCAAAGTCTTGGGGAACCTGACTGGGTCGAACCGCTCGTCAAGAGCTTCAAAGTTTACCCCTAAAGTAGACTGACTGCTGAACTTCTCACCTCCCCTGACACTTCCCCGACACCATCTCTCAGTGGATTGGGGCTTGATATCCTGTCTCATCCCTGAATCCTTGAGAAGTGGCTGGGAGAATGTTATGATCAGGGCCACCGAGAATCTGTTTCTCATATTTGATAGAGAGAACTCCAGCGACCGTATTGGGTAGAAAGTCTGGCGGTCACATGGATGGTAGTATAATCAATACGCCAGATGACCAGATCTCTAGAGAAAAGGGGCAAACGGTTCGAATCCTTGGAACAAGAGAGACAGAACACAACAGCCGAGTGCCTAACCTACAGCAACATAAGTATAAGGGAGAAAGTCATTCCCAATAGAACATAACATGCGTCCAGGAACCACCATAGAGTATAAGTAGACAGCAGCCAGCCTCGCTCATTAGGTGTAGTACAGGTCACGCACAACAGCTGCCAGGGCAGACGGAAGCTCAGGTACCATCCACCAGGTTTGGTCATCGGATCAAAAGCCAAATCATCGTTGTCGCAGGTGGTAAATACAGGGGCATTCCTTATCAGACAGTACGGATGGTACAGCTCCTCTCCACCTCGGGTGTGGAGCAGCAGCCTCCTCCACAAGTGTCAAGAGGGTTGTCGTTGACCGTGATGGATGGCATGTCCGCAGAAGTGAGAGAGTTATGGGATCCGGCCCTCAACACCTGGGCCAGTCCTCAAGATCGTAGTGTGGTGGTGCGGCGGTCGACGACGGAGTGCATACGCTCACGGCTTACACAGTCAAGGTCACACTCTTCAAGGTCCTGCACTGGAGAGAGAGAGAGAGAGAGAGAGAGAGAGAGAGAGAGAGAGAGAGAGAGAGAGAGAGAGAGAGAGAGAGAGAGAGCAGATGCGGCGGTAGACCCGGATGCTCAGGTCGTAGAGTTCCACTTGAGGGTAACGAGAGTCAGTCGCAATACACGACATTTCACTGTATCCTGCCACAGCTCCAAATTCACTAGAACTGTCACCCCCCAAGTTGAGGATTCCTCCAGTATTGTCGGTGAGGATTTCTCTTCCCTCCCATTCCTCCTTCAGCGCGAGGACAGCCACCCAAGATACTGCCGATGCGCATAGTAGCAATGTCTTGGGGCGAAATCCCTGATTCTCCTTCGTCAGGCGAAATGCTCTTACGTCTGAGGAGGTCATGTACTACACGCATTTGCACCTGCAGGACTTCAATGAGCGACAAACTAAGGTTACAGAAAATTTTCCCCTTTCACCAGTACAGCTTTAACTTGGTCATAAGCTCAGTTATAGCTTATAGTTTTTATAATTTCCTTGAAAAAGCAGATGCTCGGAATATGTCTTTGTACGTGTCGAGAGAGCGTTTGATGTAGCGGCTCCGTTAATGCATCTAAGTTCCATATCTGGTATCCGTAATGATGGAAAAATCAGAGTAAAGTAACCAGGAAATATGTTCCTCATAGGACAATAGATGGTGGGATACCTCAGGGAGGAGTCTTACCACCGATGTTGTTTCAACAGTCTAATGTGGGAACTCGTTAAGAGGATCTTAGTCTTATACAGACCAATGTCTGCGGTTGTGCAGATGGCTAGTGTCTGTTGAAGGTGAGGGGTCGTGCCATGGCCAGTGTAGACACTGTTCTTAACGTTTCTGAGAGCTGGTGCCTTTATCTGTGACTCGCTGTTTCTGTTGAAAATAAAGGCGCACTTTTTGTGACGATAAGAATCTTAAGAAATCATCTTCGGGTGCAAATATAGATCTTCACTGGTTTTTTACCACAGATATTCAGGGATGTGGGTTGATAAATAGATGGATATTGATAAGAACTTAAAAGTATATAAAGGTAAGAAGAGCAAGCAAGTCCAATCTAATTACTTCTGCGTTGGGTAACAGGACTGGGGCTCAGGAAGGTCTCTTATTGACCACAATATCACGACGGTAACAATAACAACGAAATTCATAACGAAGGCTTTTGGGACCATAAGAAACAGGGCAATGAAGAGTACCACGACAGCTCTAAAATGCAAGCCTTACCTTCATCCCTAGTGGTCAAGATACTCAAGAAAGGTAAAGTGTGTGCCTTCCAGGAGCAAATGGTGTCAGTTCTTGCCAGCCAGACTTACGTAGGTGCGGCGCGATGAGGTCTGGTTGACAGAGGTATACAACAATCTCAGGTCATGGGAAGTTGACGGCAACTTAAGTAACTCAGGATCGGATCTCCCAGACTCAGGGTTTAACCCTGATCCTTCCCGTGGACTTCTTCTCTTGTTGACCCTCGATTGTTCCTGCCTCGCACCATGAAAAGTCCTCGGAAGCCTTCACACTTATCACATGTTCTCTCTAACAATCCTTAAAACATTCCTTCAGACTCTGTCGTTGGCTCCAGACACCAGCAGTCCTTCTCAGATGCTTCATCTTCCTACTCCCCACTCGTGCTCCCAGAGACCAGAGGAACTGACGATGCTTCTACCCTGCAAAGAGAATTATTTACCCTTGTACGTCCCACAAACACGCAGCGGCTCATAATCATACCGTAATGACTCTCACTGATTCGAAAGCTGTCCCAGAAACTCCTGCTGACGGATTTAATCATCTGTTGAAGAGTAGCTGTATTATCCTCAGCTAAGCTGCTAACCCTATGAGACCATACGAAAGTAAGCTGGTGGTTGTTGACAGCTTATGCCAGGAAAGGAGCGCCGCAGCGGACGGCCGAGGAGGGAATCCCAGCAAGTGTGAACTAATTAAAGCGAAGGTTGAAGTTTGGCTGGAGGCGTCGAGTGCTTGACCGACCCAGGTCCCGTTGCGACTCGCCTTCTTGGCCGTCAGGACGACCAGGAGTGAGGCGACGGGACGACCAGGAGTGAGGCGACGGGACGACCAGAGTGAGGCGACAGGACGACCAGAGGTAAGGCGACAGGACGACCAGGAGTGAGGCGGCAGGACGAACAGAGGTGAGGCAACAGAACGACCATGAGTGAGGCGACGGGACGACCAGGAGTGAGCGACGGGACGACCAGGAGTGAGGCAACAGATCGACCAGGAGTGAGGAGTCTCCTCACACATTGTCGTCGCCTGGAGCCTGGAGCTGATGATTACGTCAAGACAATTACATATTGTAGTCGCATTAACGGACGCTCCCTCAATCAATACGTGCTACAGTGTAGTGACTTGCGGTGTGTTAGACACTGTACAGCTGAGGGTAACAGTGTTATTCGTCCTTGTAGCAAGACGTCTGCTGCAATGTTTGTGTAAAGCCTGTCTCACTTTAATTGGTAGACGGGGGTCCCTGTTCGGGTCACTGGTTGTCAACCATTAGTAGACTGGGTCTCTATTCAGGCCGCCAGCTCTCGGTAATTAGTAGATTGGGTTCCTATTCGGGCCACTAGTTGTGAGTAGTTTGTAGACTGGGTCCCTGTTAAGACCACCAGTTGTTAGTGATATGTATACACTAGGAGGTTCCTTTTCGAGGCACCTGTTATCATTATTTAGCGGAAATCTACCTTATATTGATTGTTATCGGAATTGATCCTTCTTGTTCAGGGGATAATGTCTCTTACCATGATAGTTAAAGACATGTAGCGGCTGTAACAAGAGATGGTCATGGTAAGAAACACAGAGGTGGCATTCGTAGTTGAGGAAACGCGTATAAAAAGCTATGTATAGTTGTTGACAGTGTAACAGCTGACTAGTGTCAAGACAAACACAGTAAATAGAGCAACAGGAACAAAATAGAACAGCAGGAACTCATGCCCGGCTCCCAGCAACTGAGGAAGATTCACGTTCGTAGATGATACGACGAGCTAACTTGTAGTTAACAACGTACTACAGTCAAGAAGTCTAAAGACAGTCGTCACACGCTTTACGACACTGGACGAAAAGATTTAAGTTACCACAGGATGATCAGTCCTCAGATGAATATATAACGTAGCAAAATAATTTGTGTGTACACAGCAACACGGTCAGTATTCTAGCAGGTGTGTGTGTGTGTGTATATGTGTTGGAACACAACAGTTTAACAATTCATCACTTGGAACAAGAACATTGTATGATTAGCGCTCAACTGGGTAGCACAGAATGTGTGCATGATCAGGTATATCAATACCTTATTTCCCTTGGCATGTTAATCCCATACATGCTAGTGTTCCAACTCTTACGATTACCATCTAAACTGCCAAACAAGCCATAAAAAAGTTGCTGTTACTAGTGAGCACTGATTTAATGGTGTTACCGGATCCCGCCTGCGTTGGGGGTACCCGGCGAGTGAAAAGTCACCTTTAGCAAGGCGGTATCAACAGGGAGTACAGTCTCTTCAAAGAACTTCTAACTTCAAAGGAGTCCACCTTTCCCTGCTAGTGGAAGTAACGCAGCCTTGGGCAGCAGGGGGTTCTGGGAAGCGTCCCTGGGTAACGTGATTAGAAACTTGATAACTTTAGTGATCAATGATATGCGGGCTGTTAAGGTAGCGGGTCAGTCCTAATATAATACTAACGACTCAGTTGCTAAATCACAGGTTCACGTTTATCATTTACTTAAGATGGGATAGATAAGTTATCACTAGTCCAGATTACTAGTTAGCTGCAATACGGACGGCGAAACTTGTGTCGCAGCTTATCGTACTACGAAGAGCGCTACGTCAAGCCTAGCTTAGCTCTTTAAAGTTTATCCGGCTCCTCCCGCTGCTGCGGCCAAACGAGACCAGAGCCTTATCGCGCGAGGCACCTGGTACTGAAGATAAGAGGCCGAACAGCAGGCTGGCGACCATCTGGCGGTGGTGCAGCAGCTGTAAAAGTACGTCGAGTGAAAATAACCGTTGAAGACGCTGGGATCAGACGATGCCTTCGGGTGGTGCTGGCGTCGGCGCGTCCGCTGGTTGACTGGGAGGGGTACGCCTCCGCTTGGGAGTCTTGTGTCACAGGGGCGTCGAGTTGGATGTCAGCAGGCGAAATATTACGGCGTTGTTTGCTTGCGAAGAGGGCAGAGGCGTCTGTGCAATGGCTTCCTGATGTAGAGGAAGAGCAACAACATGCCATGGACGAGTTTGAATAAGGAAAGAAAGAGCTGGTGCGTGTTTTTGCTGATAGAGGCAGCGAAGTTACTGTAGATAAGTGCTTGTAGAAGGGAGACGGGTACGCGTTGGATGATACCGATGGAGTTTGAAGACGATCTGAAGCCTTCCTGGAGGAGGGCTAGGTATTTGTGTATAAAATTCGCGATCACGTGACGAAAAGTCGTGCCTCCTCCAATGATTTCAGAGCTTCACTAGCGCTGTCACTTGATTGGCTCTCATGTTTGAAAAAAGCTCGGTAAGTTTCCAAGTGTTGCATGAGAGGTTGATTCGAGAGGATTACCTCATAATTGCACCGAGACATTCTCACATATACACACACACCCAGTACATACATAGATGCAAAATCCACCCTTAAGTTGAATAACTACGCACACGTAGTTACATGTGTGCGTACCGTGTGTCATACATGTGTGGGTCATGAATATTGCTTAAGGGATATATGTTGAAAAAAAAAAAATTTATTGTCCTTCCAAACTGTACATTTTACTTCTTTTTTTTTAATCAGATAATTTGCTTTCGTTGTGATTACCATTAATCAGCTGATGCTCTATAGCGTATTGTTCCTGTAGTGTATTATTGCAGTGAATAGAATGATGAAGGAAGAATATGAACCAAACTTTAGATTAACGTATAATCATTTGATGGACATCATCTGATGAATATTGCGGGTAGAGTCGCCACCTTGTTCCTGGGTCAGTTGTTTTAAGTAAAGCATTTTTTGTAATGACCACAAGATGTTCTGTTGTGTGACGTGAACCAAAAGACGTTTCACGAAATTGTAAGATTCAAGCGTCGGCCGTACGAGTAGTGTTCGTACCACAATGACATTTTGCTTTGTTCCAATAATGTTTCCTGGCCGATTTATTGAGCTTCAAACGTTGACTTCGAAATGTAGTAAATGGTTTTTCGTGTGAACAATTTTCTCATTTGATTGGCTCTGTAATTCATTATAATCTTTATTCGTTTTTAATTGAATGCTCTTTTTTTTTTTCTTTTATCCAAACGGTGCATAAGATCGCTTTTGTGTACAAGCGTCGGTTGCTATGCCATTCGCTTTTTCAAATATGTTGGCTCGATTTTAGCTCCTGTGTGTCGTTCCACTGGGAAAAGTGGTGGGGCTCGCTGCCGGAATCTGTCAGGTTAGGTCAGGTCAGATTAGGGTAACTTAGGCTAGAAGTCGTTAATATTCACCCAAGGTTTTCCCTGAACTTCTAAACCGTCCCCGCATTTGCTGTGCGGATTTAATATAGCGTAGCATAAGAGAAAGAAAATGCGGTGAGTGGACGTCACTCCCATTCTCCCATAAAAGGATTCCCCGTATCTAGTATGCATTATGTGGTCTAGTTTGCCCTTCCAAAAGCACAGGTAGACTTAAGTAGAATATATGACCGTCCTCTTGTATATGTAACATGCGAGGTCTGAAGTCTTCCTGCACAATACGTACTGGTTACCACAGAGGTGTAAATCTCTCTCTCTCTGAGCCAGATTAAGTTTTCTGCCATAAATCACTGACCCTATAGTCGAAAGAGCTCCCACCATAAGATTGTCAATGATAGAGGAAGGTAAGTTACGATCGCTTGAAGTTATAGTTATCATTTCCCTATATTATATATATATATATATATATATATATATATATATATATATATATATATATATATTGATATATTGTAGAGGATGATAATTGAGCGTGTAATCAAGTATATTCCTACGAGTCCACGGGGAAATGAAACACGATAAGTTCCCAAGTGCACTTTCGTGTTATAATCACATCATCAGGGGAGAACAAGAGAGAAATGTAACAGTCAGTTGATTTACAACGAAGAGACGTAGCTAGGACGCCATTTGGTACACGAGTGAATCCCCCCCCCTGATGATGTGATTATTACACGAAAGTGCACTTGGAAACTTATCGTGTTTCATTTCCCCGAGGACTCGTAAGAATATATATATATATATATATATATATATATATATATATATATATATATATATATATATATATATATATAATGTATATATATTATGATATAGAAGTTTTTCTATAAAGGAGAACGATTAGCAAACAAGGGAATGAAGAGAGAGAGAGAGAGAGAGAGGACGCCGTTACCAGGATGGATAAAATACTTTCTGCTCTGGAATGAGAGTATTCTGACATGCACTCTTGCCTCTGATGGGGGGACTATGAACATTAAGCCAGCAATCAGGTAATGCTCATACGTCTATTGACTCTCGCTAATGCACAAATCTTGTTGGCTTCACCTCTCTCGCACAAGTTTTATTCCCAGATGCACAAAGAGGTGGTTTAGATACCCGTTCAGAATAAACCTTTCTATAACATACTGGGAAGAGGAAGAGATTACTCGATAATGAATACACAAAAAGAAGGAAATAGATAAGAGCGTAATAAAATATATATATATATATATATATATATATATATATATATATATATATATATATATATATATATATATATATATATATATATATTGATTTATAGGGATGTATATTTGCGTGTGTGGACGTGTATGTATATACATGTGTATGTGGGTGGGTTGGGCCATTCTTTCGTCTGTTTCCTTGCGCTACCTCGCTAACGCGGGAGACAGCGACAAAGCAAAATGAAATAAATCAAAATAATATATACACGCAGCAAGTGTACAAAAGATTCAGGTAAAGCCACAACGAAATTGAAAATACAAAGTGTCAAGCGCCTTCGTATAATTACGCCATCAAGACTGAATAAAGTCCTGGCGATGTAATTATATGAAAGCGCTTGTCGCCGCATTTTCCGTTTCCTCTCGCGTAATTACAACGTCAGGACACTAAATATAGGTAAAGAGAACGAGGGCAGGGTCCCCGGCATATGAATTAAGAAGCAGGCTAAGGAATTAGGGGCCCACCCTTGACGACCTCACCTCCCTCATGTTACACACTCAGGTTAACCTATGTTTTGGGAAACTTTATTAAAGTATTTCACTTATAAAGTTACCTGATTTATACAAACCAACATTTTGATTCATGTCAGTATTTTCACTATGCTTGATAAGCGACGTTTCTGCAATATGCCCATCCATTACTGATGTATTGTGTGTGATAACAACGCTTCAGTCAATTTGATGATCTTTGATCTTTAAGGTGGACAGATATTGCATTGAATTCTTGCCCGTACCTGACACTATTCTTTATGGTGCTTAACCCTAATATGAATAGTCTTAGCAGTTTGACCAATGTAAAACTGATCACACTCTTTACAGGGGATGTTGTACACACAACCCTGCGGAGTAGCGACAGAATTTCGTTAATTATCCTGTTATTGATACTTTTTCCTGCCATCCACTGAATTGGACGTCACTATCACCAGACTCGTCAGTCATTATGTGTAAGAAAAATAGAGATAGAGAGAGAGAAGAGTGCGTGTGTGTGTGTTAAAAAGAAAGATAGAGATAGAGAGAGAGAAGAGTGCGTGTGTGTGTGTTAAAAAAATGTTTTAAGCGTACTAAAAAGACTAAGCGTTCCAGGAAGGGTACGGGTTCGTCCTCCGTCAGCAGTTCAATACAAGCATGTGTGAGGACCTTCCTTTGGTGCCCCCTCACTTCCCCAGCAGCAGCAGACGGGGCGGGTTCCTCTTGGGGCAGACTGGACCGGCCGATCTCCGCAAGGCACTCTCCAGAACCTGACCCCCTTTCCCTCTGAGCCATGGAAGATCCATAATGTGAGGAGGTTCTCTCCAGCTGGGTGTTGAGCACCTTCTGCTTTGAGAGGCGGCGGAAGCCTTTTAGTTTAGGGCGTGAGGCTCGGGAAGCCTTTTACAGTGTGGGCTGGTCGAGGACCGCTTTTACTATTGGGTGTTGGTGTTTACGGGTAGATTTTTACGGTTGGGTGTGGAGGTCATTACTGTGGGTCGTGGGAGAGCTTTACTGTGGGTCGTGGGAGAGCTTTACTGTGGGTCGTGGGAGAGCTTTACTGTGGGTCGTGGGAGAGCTTTACTGTGGGTCGTGGGAGAGCTTTACTGTGGGTCATGGCAGAGCTTTACTGTGGGTCGTGGGAGAGCTTTACTGTGGGTCGTGGCAGAGCTTTACTGTGGGTCGTGGGAGAGCTTTACTGTGGGTCGTGGCAGAGCTTTACTGTGGGTCGTGGGAGAGCTTTACTGTGGGTCGTGGGAGAGCTTTACTGTGGGTCGTGGGAGAGCTTTACTGTGGGTCGTGGGAGAGCTTTACTGTGGGTCGTGGGAGAGCTTTACTGTGGGTCGTGGGAGAGCTTTACTGTGGGTCGTGGGAGAGCTTTACTGTGGGTCGTGGGAGAGCTTTACTGTGGGTCGTGGGAGAGCTTTACTGTGGGTCGTGGGAGAGCTTTACTGTGGGTCGTGGGAGAGCTTTACTGTGGGTCGTGGCAGAGCTTTACTGTGGGTCGTGGCAGAGCTTTACTGTGGGTCGTGGGAGAGCTTTACTGTGGGTCGTGGGAGAGCTTTACTGTGGGTCGTGGCAGAGCTTTACTGGAGAGGTTATGAACGCAGCTGGTAACTCTCCGTCATCGGATGTGACCAAACTGAATTATTTACTTTCCGAGTCGAGAAAGACCCGGACACACACCAGGTGATGATGATCTCTTGTTGCCTCCCCGGCCACTTCCTTCTCCCCTGCTTCATCTAGACCTGATAGTCTTTACCTCTCTCTCTCTCTCTCTCTCTCTCTCTCTCTCTCTCTCTCTCTCTCTCTCTCTCTCTCTCTCTCTCTCTCTCTCTTCTCCCTTGCGCCGCGTGCAGTGCTAACCGAAGCCTTTCCAGTACACATATTGCGTCACTGTCCCAGTACACACACCATCTGTTTCCCCCAGTACGCACGTCAGCACCTCTGCAAAAGTGACCCCCCCTCCCGTTACACATCCTGGTACCTGCCCAGTACACAGTTCATAACCTCCAGGACAGAGATCCTTGCCCATCTCCAGTTCGGCCCCAGTACACACACATCCCAGCTCATCAGAATTGACACCCTTGCAACATTTTCTTGTATATACCTACGCCAGCACATCTCCAGTGCACGCACCAGTGCACACCCCCAGCAACTCTTCAGTAAACACCGTGGCGCCTGGGCCAGATATCTCCCACCCCAGCTTACGCTGTCAAACCCCAGTACACCAGGACCCCCAGTACACCAGTCCCCGTTGCGAACCTCGGCACAACCCCCGTGCAAAAATGAATTTTACCATCACCCAGTTCACCACCATCGCAGTACCCCAGTACCACCTCGTACAACACTACCTTTGCAACACCTCCCAGTACACCAAGCCAATGCACTACCCCCAGTGTCAACAACCAGTACACCTTCACCAGTACTACCACCATCCAGTGCACTACCCTCTAGCATCACCCAGTACACTATCCCCAGCATAACTATGCCCCAGTACCACCACACCCCAGTACACCACCACCACCACCACCACCACCCAGTACCACAGCCACCCACTACCACCACCACCACCACCCAGTACCACCATCACCCAGTACACCACCACCCTCAGCAGCCCGGCCCGGGCCTGGGCGTGTGGCTCAGTCGGTGCCACAAATCAATAGACAGTAAACAGGATCTTCACTTCAGCATCGCCTCAGCATGGGGCGGGCACACACACACACACACACACACACACACACACACACACACACACACACATATTCATGATCTTCCCTTTCATCTCGTCTGCTTTCCTATGTTCTTTTTTCTTTTCTTTTCAAAATCCTAATTACATTCAGGCCTTCTCTTATCTTCGTACGTCTTATCCGAATTTTCACTCTTAATATTTCTCTGGTTTTCTTTCCATCAGATATTTCGTAATTTGTATATATCTTTTCTCTAATTATTTTTTGTTGGTTTTAGTCTTGCCTCATTTATTTTGTTGATAATTAATTGGTTTCGTAATAGACTGTTTCCGTCTCTCTGAATTATATTCTCTCATCATGCCTAAGACTGTCTTGGGATCAGCACATTTGAGGAGAGAGATGGTGTGGTTTTCCTGGCTTGCGTTTTCTATACGTTATGATGATCCTGGTTAAGGGGAGGGACTAATGTGTTTTACCCCGCCTTCCGGTAGGTCTTGAGGCTACCAGGCGATGTGCTGGTTGTGGTAGGAGAACGTGGGTAGTACACTGGGTTATGGCGGTAGACTGTTGCAAACTATTATTTTCTGTATTTTTTTTTAATTTATCTTGTCTTTTTGACTAGTTACAGTGCGTTGGGCACGAACATGAAGTTGGGAGTAATCTCTCTCTCTCTCTCTCTCTCTCTCTCTCTCTCTCTCTCTCTCTCTCTCTCTCTCTCTCTCTCTCTCTCTCTCTCTCTCTGTCAGTCTATTTACCTATCAGTCTGTCTGTCTGTGTCTCTCACTCGTGATCATGATTTTAGCAATATGTCCAAAGCGTGTCAGGTCGAGGGATAAAGAGAGAGATTGTGAAGCTGTCTGTTGTGAGCGTGTCCTGCTGGAGGTGACCCGGGGTGAACAGGGGTAAGGGGCGGGGTTGCCAGGGTGGTGTGGTGGTAGGGGTTAGAGGGACGGCATAGCAGGAGTGGCGCACACCCTCCCCTGCTGACAGGGTAATGGGTCACCCTCACAGAAGGTCGACCACAGCACCAGTGATCTCACTGCTGTAGTAACCTCCCCCCTTACTGTTGTAGTAATCATCTGCCGTCACTAACACTGGCTCTCGTAATACTGTAGTTACACCTCCTCCTGTCTCTAGTCGTGGTCTGTATCACTAGTCCTGGTGGTGCTTGTGGTGCTGTAGTTACCACAAGTACTGGTACTCCTCTTCCTCTTCCTCCTCCTCTTACCGAGACTGATGTGACATCTGTGTTGCTCCTCCGCTTTAAGCGGGCGCTGGAGCGATACCGTTGTTCGTCGTGGCTCTTGTACATATAGCGCCAGAGACGTCGCCGGAGGAGGAGTAGGAGGAAGAATCTACAACCTTCTCGAGCGGGCGATCAGGTAGACAGTGCGCCAACCCCCGGCAAGCTCTCCCACGTCCCGTGTGCCCTGAGGGGAGGCGGAGGCTTGGGTATCAGCAGCGAAGACCTTGAGAAAGACACCAGCCGGTGTATTACCTCGATCCACCAAGACTTCTCTCGTCTTTACACAGGCTCATAACATGGAGGGAGGTCAGGAGAACCCTATTGGAAAATGGAGCTAGACAGACGAAGGGAAATAAACTTTATTTGTCTTAAGATTAGATATGAATTACATTTTTCTCTACAAGACGTGAGGTTGGTGGAGAATTGTGACCTCATACAGAGTCGTACTTTACCAGGTCATCCCGGGGTCATAAAGGGTATTAATGAGGGATGATGATCTTCGATATCGGTTCCTTGGGCCGGATACGGGACGGGATGGGCCGCTCCGGGACGGGAGTCTAAGGGGAGTCCTTGGTGTGCCAGGGCTGGAGGAGGTGTAAGATTGAGGCCTCCTGATATATGGGTGCCACTGAGAACTCACAACAACAAAGAGAAACTTTGACAATATATCACCACAGCGGCTGAAGGGGAAAATATGCGATGTTCTTTCTTCTCCTCCTCCTCCTCCTTCAGAGTGAGTTGCCAGAGTGTGAGGGGTTTATACGATATTTTTTTCCCTCCGTCTTTGATATCCAATAATGAAACGGTGGTGCTACTCTCTCCCTCCATCCTCGCTGCTCTATCCTCGTTGCGGTTTTTCGCTCATGAACTCCTTTATGAAATAGCGTCATTCATTAAAGTGACCTCTGACGATTACTTAATGACTTAATGCCTCGGCGAAAATGACTTTTAATCAAGTGCGGTGTTGGCGACGAGAATCACAGTTTACGGGAGGAAGCCGAGGTCCCTCGTGAGTGTCAGGCAGGCCGTAAAGGAGGTGAGAATTGCCAGATACCGCGGCCATTACGGCCTGGTCTGGGCGGAAAGTTTGTGGCTTTTTGAGAAGTTTTCCGAAAACAAAAGCCATTTACTCGGAGGGATCTTTTTCATATTATGAATACCTAAACTCGTCTATCTAACCTCACCTGACCATGCTGTCCAAGAACCACTTCTTTTGAGACTCTCGCAGCACTCGGGAAGTCAGCCACATCCACCGGGAGGGACCACAGATCGAAACGTGGGGTGATGTGAGAATGTTGTCCTGGGTTACGGACTGGACAACTGTAGAAGGTGCAGCTTACCCATAACGGGTTATGTGACACGTTGGATCGAAGTTGGAACTGTTAGAGAGATGAACGGTGGCTAGAGTGAAGGCAAGTAACTCGTACATGTCTGGGGGTTTTGGTTTCAAATAGGTGTACGTCTTGTGGGGAGGCGTTTAAGACTGGGTTTTGATGGGGAGGGATTTCGGTTGTTTAGTGCTTGACAGCTCGTTATAGCGTGAATATGATGTGACTTTAGTGTTTTTAAGGGATAGAGATTGGGAACCATCGACTCCAGGTTTGTGAAGTGTGACCCCATAAGAGAGGGCTGATAGATATGATTTCTGGAAGGTGCTACGATTATATGGTGTGGGAGGAGAGCTATTAGGAGCTGTGAGGAGTTATTATCATGAGTGAGGCGTATAGCTGTTTCATCTTTTTATAGATGGGGTGGTGAAGGAGGTGAATGCGAGGGTCTTAAAATGAGGGGCAGGTCTGTAGCCTGTCGGGGCTGGGGTGAGGATGAGGGCTGGAAAGTGAGTTGAGTCAGTTGTTGCTTCGTAATGACACGGCGCTGGTGGCGGGTGAGAGTGAGGAACTGCAAAAGTTTGTGTGTGGGAAGAAGAAAGTTGGGAGTTAATGTGAATGTAACCAATGATATTAAGTTTAGCGGGCGGGGAGAGAGAAAGAGAAAAAAAAAAAGTTAATCGGAGTGCGAGTGTGAATGGTGAGAACTAGGAAGAAGTTTAGTGTTTTATTAGACACCTGGGGTTGGATGGACATGGCAACGAATACAACCATGAGAGCTGGAGTGAGCCAAAGGGTGGGTTTGGGGGCGGGCTACGGCCAGGGGCGCACTGAGGAGTGTGTGGTAGACTGGCGTTGTAACCAACAGTGCTGTGTGGATGTGAGGCATGAGCCGTAGGTAAAGAATTACGGAGAAGGGTTGGGTGTGTTGGGAATGAAATACCTGAGGACGGGATGTGGTGTGAGGAGGATTGATCGAATAATAAACGTCGCAGTGAGAGAGAGAGAGAGAGAGAGAGAGAGAGAGAGAGAGAGAGAGAGAGAGAGAGAGAGAGAGAGAGAGAGAGAGAGGGAGAGAATGATGACACACCACAGCCATGGGTAGTGCTGGAAGATGTCGCGTGTACCCGTGTGGTGATGACCTGCACGCAGGAGACGAGTTATCTCCTCCCCAGTGATGATTCTGTATTGATCATAAAGATAACGACAACGCCTCGTGTTGTCCGGACGCTAACGATTTTAAGTGCATGTCAGACGGTTTAGAACAGGACGCAGACGGTTTAGAACAGGACGCAGACAGATACTTTTGATAATTTTAGTGTGTATGCATATGCGTGGTGCTCAAACCCTAATGTGAGTATGAACTGAACACGTGTGACTCTATGTGAGCAAGAGATGAGAGCAGATAGTTGTCCAAGCATCATCACCGCCACCCTCCACCAGCGGTCTTGTAACCCACAAGTTTCTTCAGCTCCGTCGACCCGACATTTACTTTCCCCGGAGGAGGACGTATCGTCCGAACTTCTTTTTTTTTTTCTTCCTAATCTGGTGGAATGGCATACACGTATCGGGCTTTGCAGACAAAAAGAAAACTGCTTTCAGTCCCTCCATCATGGCATTACTATGAACTTCAGCAACTCGTTGGCAGTGCCGCAGATACCGGCTGACTTTACATCTTTTTAATCTGGCCGCAACTCGCCTTTGAAAAAGACGAAGCACTTCCACTGATTGGGGAACCAGCAGCCAATATCCTCATACTAGCTGGCAGGATTTTCTTTCTTTTTTCCTCCTCCTCCTCCTCCTCCTTACCAAGAGGATCTCTCCTAAGATATTGCTCTTAAGCATCGAGTCCAGTGAGGTCTGCATTCACCAGTAGATGGCATGGAGGGTTGATGACTCTTGGACGTTTGAATGGAGACGACTTGGGTCCTTCAGCTACTGTAGAGTTCGATGGGCAGGAGGAGAGGTAAGTTGCCACAGATTGGCCACCCAACTTAAGTACTATATCCTCTTTCATAACTGTGCTTCACTGAGTCTAACGGGAAGGGGCGACTGAATCTACCAAGACGTCTGGAAGGTTCTTTATACTACCAGCTAACCTGTACCCACATCACCTTCCTAAATACGTGGCGCTATACTCGTCATTGACGAGACCTCTTCTCCAAGCCACACTCCAGGTATCGCCGTGGGTTCAGACCTTTTGAAAAGTCCCCTGGAATCCAGTAGGACCAGCAGCACGGAGTATATCAAGTTGGCAATGCATGTTTCGATCCTGCGAAGCAACCTCATAACAAAAACAGTATGAGGCAACCACCGCGGCCCTTGGCATCTGGAAAGACCTCACACTTCTGGAAGGAACCGCCTCCAGGGAGTATCCATAACGCTCTATCAGCTTACAGCTCATACGGTAATGGAATACTAAGTTCATCGACTTTCTGGACCCCTTGAAAAGTTTCTGAAAGAGAAGACCATTAGCGTTCCAGGTAGCCGTGCGCCGAGAGTGACGTATGAGACGTGGTTCTGGAAGCTGCCAGGGGGTAATGAAGGTGTAATGAAAGGCAGAGAATAGATCATGTGTAAGGAATAAGCTCAACGAGGACGGAATCAGTTCTGAGAAGCTTGAACGACGATGCGCCAGTTGTGAGAAATGAGGTTAACGGAGATAGCTCATTTGTTTAGAGATAAGCTTAAAGTAGGACATCTTTTTCAAGCTTATGCGCCTCCAGAGGAGCTTGAGAGGGGCATAAAGGAAGTGAGGTTTAAAGGACGTATCCTCTCCAGCATCATACACCAAGCAGTCGGGTAAAGTGAAGGAAGGAGGTGGGGTGACGGCCACACACGGACGCCTACGTTGTTTGTTTTTCTTATACAGCTACCGACAGAGACTGAGTGGAAATACGCCCTCATCACTGCCATTTCGGATGAAAGAAAATTAGACTACGAAGAAAGGAATGAAATTAATTAATGCCTTTTTTATTTCTCGGAAGACCCGACTCTCTTATAGTTAGAAAGGTTGAGGGGGGGAAGGGAAGGAGAACGTAGTTAGAGAACTCCACAGATTGGCTGTTCGAGGAAAGGAGAATGTATCATAAACAGTCATTTCTCCTGTGGTTGGCTTCCACACACACACACACACACACACACTGTCTATGGGAAGCAGCGGTCAGTCAGTGCCTTGGTGGCACGAACAGACGGAGACGCCGCACGAGGGACCAGCAGCTGACTGTAGAACAACAAGGAGAGGATACCAACACCAAAGGAAGAAAGGGATAGTTGAAGAGAAGTGATAGCCGGGGGGGAGTTAATGAGGCAGAAGGCGTTTGATTTCACTCTGCCCAAGAAAAAGAGGTGAAGAGAGAGTCACCCAAGAGATATGCAAGCAGTACTCCTTACTGAAGAGAGTCGAACCTCAGCAGATGAGGAGCAGCTGCTCAAACAGAACACGAATTATAGCACATGTACCACACGTCCAGGTTTGTTCATTAAATGAGGATTCCAGAACAGTGAGGGGGGGAATATGGTGTTATGCCCAGCGTGTGGACGTTATACGTTACTGAACTTTAAGAGAGACAGTTAGAGGGAGAAAGTGGGTTTTGCACTTTTGAAATTATCTTCATTTCCGGGTTGCTGCACAGGTCTGAATTATGAGGAGATTTGGAGAGAGAGAGAGAGAGAGAGAGAGAGAGAGAGAGAGAGAGAGAGAGAGAGAGAGAGAGAGAGAGAGAGAACAAGGAGTGAAATCATGGGCATAAGAGTGAATAATGTTGGCAGTAAAGTAAAGGTTATCGTTAATGGTGAAAAAAAATATGACGTAGACCACACTATAGTACCCCGAGGGACACCACTGTTGAAGTTGAGACATCAGAGACGTACGCCAAGCCCTCCCTATCAACGGCTTTGGGAGATGTGGACAATCCCTCGGTGAGAAAGATCAGAGGTGAGTGACACAGCAGAGATCACCAGTAGACCTTGCACCGCGGAAGCCATATATATTGGTAATCTGAAATAAAGAAATAGGGATTCTTAAGCATTTAAGAAAATGAGTTAAGGAAAGTTTCAGGAGTTTTGGAGACATCAGAAGTGAGTGCGACGGGGCGACAGCTGGAGAAGTTAAGACGATCTCCTTTCTTAGGGATAGACTGCACCAAAGCAGGCTTCCAAGAAGACGGGAACGTTCGGATTTTAAGACAGAGTATGAAAGAGACGAGCAAGGACGGGAGTTAGGCGAGAGGCAGACTCCTCCACGACATGAGGAAGTATGCCATCCATACATCGGCTCAGCAAGAAGAGGAACGGGAAAGAAGAGCAATTACAGAATGTTCCAAAGTAGAATTGGAGGAAGAGAATGTAACGAAAAGAACTGCTTTATCAGTGGGAGAATTTAGGTATAGATTGATCAGGGTGGAAGGGAGGAGAGAAGACCGAGCTAGATGGTGATGCTTTTAGTTCAGGACCAGAGAGATGTATCTGTGGAAGTCAAAGTGGGGATCTCTTTTTCATGAGGGTTTGCTTAACTGTACGAGCAGAAATGAATACAGAGCGAGATTCGGCAGAAGGGGAGAGCTTCATGGGGTCTGTCCCTGATCTGACAGGCATCAGAGCAAGAGCGATACAAAAGTATACAAAAGAAATTCAAACAGCAATAAACCAGTGGGTCCTTACGAGCCTGTTTGTGGTGGTGGAGGATGGTGTGGTTGAAGCTAACAGGAATACAGATAATTGAAAGCGAATAATCTCCAAATTATCAATGTAGCTAAGGAGGCGCAGATAACGTAAGTCGTGGACTTGAAGCCAAGTATTCATCAAGTCTACTCTTAAACGTATGTATAGTACTGCTTTCAACCACTCTGATTGGCAAATCGTTCCATATGTTAACACTCCTGTTGAAAAAGCACTTCACCTCATTCGAGGTAAAACGTTAGCCCACGAGTTTGTATCCATTACTGCGAGTGAAACCAGACGAATCAAGTCTTGATAGATCAAGATTATCAAAGCCTTTGCTAATTTTAAATTCTTGTATTAGATCACCTCGTAACCTTCTCTTTTCTAACCTGAAATGATTCGGGTCGTTTGATCTGCTCTCGTACGGTTTATTTCTTAGCCTGGGAACCATCTTGGCAGCTCGACGCTGTACTCTATTCAAGATGTGGACGAACCACTGTGGCCGGACCAGTGAACTGTGAAGAGTAAGGATGACATTCCTGGACTTAGATTCGAAGGTCCTCACCTGTGAACCCAAGAATTGTGTTCGTTCTTTTCACTGCTTGTGTGTGCACTGCTTACATGGTTTTAGGTCACCTGAGATGATTACACCCAAATCTTTTTCCTCGTTTACCTTTTGCAGTTCAGCAGAATTCATGCTATGTAGCTTGTCTTATTTCTTTTCATTATTGTTACGGAAGAAAGTAACAGACGATAAAGAAATTTTGAGTTAGATGGCTCCATTGCTGGGAGCCTCAAGGTCCACGAGGCGAGCAGTGAGTGTTTTACCACTACAGTAGGTACAGACACCGCCCTTAGTATGGAAACGACGGTAGAGACGATAGTCTTTGATGATGATAAGGCGAGGCGACTTTGAAGAGCTGGGTTACAGAGAGAAGCATAAGACTGGAGAGGAGGAGGAGGACTGATGTTCAGTAGAGGAGAGGGTTGGATGTGAAAATGTTGGATGTTACAAAAATGGATGTAGTAAGAACTAGTGTAAGGACGGTGTTGAGATAGTTGTGGTGGGTCCCAGTGGCTTGATGACGGTCCAGGGAAGCATCCAGTCCTCCTCCTCCTCCTCCTCGACCAGCGTTGTGACCGCCCCGACTCTCCGCGGGAGACGTGTTGTTTGCGTTTACTTCTGCTTTACTTGTGTTGAGTCAACGTGAAGGAAATATTGTAGATGTAAAGGGGGCGTGTGAGTCGTGTCTTGTCGAGTGGACTGTATGTGAGACGGCGTAGGTTTGTGTAGTGAATACCAGGAACACAATTGTAGGTGAGGCAAGAAGACACGACAGCAGCCTTGTGTGTGTGTGTGTGTGTGTGTGTGTGTGTGTGTGTATGTGTGTGTGTGTGTGTGTGTGTGTGACAAGTACCGGAGTGGTGGATCACCTCCTCGCCGTTACTAGTCTTCATGCTACTCAGGCAGTAACACCTCCTGGGTGTGTAGTCACCTGACCCCTCCCACGCACTGCTGTGGTGTACACATCACCAGTCCTTGTGCCTTCCGCACCCGTGAACGTGTGTGGGTCCCACAGCCCTCCGTGCTCTGACAGGCAGAACGATCGTCTCTAAGCCTCTAATCTAGCCGTTTGCCTGCCTGCAGGATGACCGAGCGGAGAGGACACGTCTCAAGTCTTAAACGTCTTGAGTTTTCGAACGATCTCTTAGTGCCGCCACTAAGACCCACTGAGACCCACCTGGTCTTCACGGTGTCTACCACTGGTCAGTACAGTGGGTGGTGGAGATTGACACAACGCCTGTGGTGTAGGACGTACCAACAACCAGAAGTCTACTCCAGCCAGCACCCCGCTCCCCCATAGTTCGAGGAAGGTGCCGAAGGAACCCAGTGGAAACAGAGTCGCTCCTGAAGCACACGACCTCTGGCCCTGCCACCGTTGTGTGAGGTGGTCTCCGTTGAGTGAAGAAGGTGAAAGATGTGGTTAGTTGGGCGTGGGGCAGGTCGCCGCCCTGGCCTGGGAGTTTGAAGACGTCTGGCTAACTTTTAGTTGTTCGATGCATATAGCTTAAACACTACTGGACCAGCGTTACCACAATTGCTTTCCTGTTACGAACACTGATACGCCAGTACTAACACTGTCATGTTGTTACTGTCCTAAGATTGCTTGCACTACTACTGTCACCATCAGCTACAAAACAAAAGCAACTGCGACAACAACAACAGTGTTTTTCTGCAACAACATTTAGTACTACTACTACTAACACCACAACTGATGCTACTACTAATACTGCTGCTACTACTACTACTACTACTACTACTACTACTAACACCACAAGTAATGCTACTACTAATACTGCTGCTACTACTACTACTACTACTAACACCACAACTGATGCTACTACTAATACTGCTGCTACTACTACTACTACTACTACTAACACCACAACTGATGCTGCTACTACTACTACTAACACCACAACTGATGCTACTACTAATACTGCTGCTACTACTACTACTACTACTACTACTACTACTACTAACACCACAAGTAATGCTACTACTAATACTGCTACTACTACTACTACTACTACTAACACCACAACTGATGCTACTACTAATACTGCTGCTACTACTACTA
This sequence comes from Panulirus ornatus, assembly GCF_036320965.1. Lineage (NCBI taxonomy): Eukaryota > Metazoa > Arthropoda > Malacostraca > Decapoda > Palinuridae > Panulirus > Panulirus ornatus. The sequence continues at coordinate 79,571,459 of NC_092224.1, read as the reverse complement.
CTACTAACACCACAACTGATGCTGCTACTACTACTACTAACACCACAACTGATGCTACTACTAATACTGCTGCTACTACTACTACTAACACCACAACTGATGCTGCTACTACTACTACTAACACCACAACTGATGCTACTACTACTACTACTAACACCACAACTGATGCTGCTACTACTACTACTAACACCACAACTGATGCTTTTACTACTACTACTACTGTCACTATTACTGCTACCACCACTATCACTAATGATAATACCAGTACAAATACCATTTAAACTCCCACCACTACAGCCGTGATCGTTTCAAGCACCTAAACCCTTACCGCTGTGGTCTATTAACGAAAGCAGTAGTGGACCAAAAAAAAAATACATGGAATATCTTTCAAAACTTATCCCCTGTCACTCCCCAAATAGAATTCCATCATCCACTTTGCTGCGGTCCACAGGGGAATCCGATCCTTAGGCTGGCGTAAGAATAAAGGCCATTTTCTCGCGCTTCTGCGGTTAGCCTCACAACCTCTCTCCCTGGCGGCCATTACTCAAACAGAAGAGCAGCGTATTGCGCACTCTGCTCGCGACACGACACAAAGGAAAAGGTTTAGAAAAGGTTTAGTGGGAGAAAACCCGCTTTTAGTTCCTGTCGCGAGCAATAAATGCCAGAGGGCTGGGTCGAGAGAACCCGTGGTGGTGGTATGCAGGGTTGTGTGTGTGTGTGCGGCCACGATACTGGCTCCCTCTCGTACGTCATTTTGATGGCCCTTCCGATGGCCATGGCGCCTACGGTGATCGAACTGCTTGGCGCAATATGAGTGGAGGGAGGGAGTACGTCCCACGACGCGGGATGTCTTAACCTCCGCGTCGTAACGTTGATATTGGCGGGAAGAAGAATCTAACACCACCCCCAAACCCCACACCCCAACACCCCACCCCAACACCCCAGACCCACGGCGCGTCTCGTAGCTTCGCTTCTCCCTGATAACGAAGGAAACAAGTGATGACTGTTTTCAGATCAACGGAAGATTTAGAAGGTCGAGGTAAGGTAGACACTCTCTCTCTCTCTCTCTCGTGGCACTAGTGTGTTCCTTATCGCAAAATATGAATCCAGACGTGTCTGGTGATGTCTTGGGAATTAAAGATTATTTTTCCAGTCGAAGGTTCGGGGTTTTGAGGAGGTGATTTCTTGTGAAAAAGGAAACAAGTCGTACAAAAAAGATTATATATATATATATATATATATATATATATATATATATATATATATATATATATATATATATATATATATATCTTTTTTTCTTTCAAACTATTCGCCATTTCCCGCATTAGCGAGGTAGCGTTAAGAACAGAGGACTGGGCCTTTGAGGGACTACCCTCACCTGGCCCAATTCTCTGTTCCTTCTTTTGGAAAATCAAAAAAAAAAGAAAGAAAAAAAAAAAAAGAAAAAAGAGAGGGGAGGATTTCCAGCCCCCCGCTCCCTCCCCTTTTAGTCGCCTTCTACGACACGCAGGGAATACGTGGGAAGTATTCTTTCTCCCCTTTCCCCAGGGATATATATATATATATATATATATATATATATATATATATATATATATATATATATATATATATATATATGTAAATAATTATGCAATTCAACCTGAGTAACAGTAAGGTAATTGAACATGGGTGACAGTGAAGGAAGACCTCTGTATGAACATTGTCTGGCAGGAATAATGTAGCAGGAACCTGTGTATTAGAGGGAGATCTGGAAGTCGACCTGATCCCGAGCCTATTGCCGGAGTCCCACATTAGGAGAAGAGTGAGGGAGACGAACTGTCTTCTGCCAAATATCAGAATAGTATTAAAAGAATATCTGGATATATGGAAATGATTCTCGAGCAACTTTGCACACGGTGTATGCAGCCAAGACTAGAATATACTTCTCAGGTTGGGTCGCAGCACGTAAAGTAACACGAAGTACTTATAAAGAAGGTCCGGAGGACGGCGACGAGTATGGTAGTAGATTAAAAGTGCTGAGTTGCAGGGGAAAAAAGTAGGTTAGAGGCGGAGATGTGTCCACAGTGGGAGACACAGATGACTGAGGTGTGCTGTGATCACAACCTGTAAGTTTTAACCTAGTGTGATGACGTCGACAGTGAACAGATCTTCCCGAGATGGAGGGAGAGAACAACCAGAGTCCACAACATGAAATTCAATAAGTAACTTGTTAGAATTTATGTAGAGAATGACTTATTAGTGTAAAGTGAATACCGTGAGAGTACGAATGGATGAAAGCGGGTAATGAGACTTTGAATGTAGACAGTTTACAGAAGTTTGAAACGTTGAATGACGGTAAACAAATAAGTAATCGCAAATATTTACAGTGTGTGTGTGTGTGTGTGTGTGTGTGTGTGTGTGCGCGCGCGCTTGTGGGGACTTCATGATCTACAAAGTCAGTCTCTTACCATTAACCTGTCTAATCCACCAGAACAGAAGACTGGTGATGCAGAACAAAAAATAACGAAATATGAAAAAACAATAAAAGTGTGTGTTAGTAGAGGCAGCAAGACGCACCACAGTGTGTGTGGAGGAGGTTCCTACCCCTTTGGGAACTTTAACTAGGAGATAAACAAGACGAACTGGACTCCCTGAAAAGGGTCGAGATATATGGCGGTGCACTTGGAGAAGTTTTCATGGCGAACACATTCCAGAACGCTCAGGAGCCAGGCTCCCGCTGTAGATCAACAGGGTTGGGTCTCGTGTCCACAGGATTTGATAAGGAATAAGGATGATCATTGATGAGAGCATCAACCATGCTCTTGCTTGCATTTGGGAACGGTGCTCGATGATGCACTGCTTGATTTCATATACGCGAGATGAAGAAAGGTTAGCGGTGTACGGAACTTGGCTAACGAGGGAAGATGCAGAGAGAGAGAGAGAGAGAGAGAGAGAGAGAGAGAGCCTTCATCGAACTGGACAGTATTCTGGAGTGTACAACGGTCATGTACATCTTGGAGAAACCTTTTCAAGAAAGACACTCACGCGAGATTATGTCAAGTCGTCCGCGATGACGGCGTGTGTGGGAGACAGGATCGGGGCAGGATCGTGGTGGCATCAGCGAGGAGGAGGAGGAGGAGGAGGGAGAAGGAGCGGGTGTGTGGTAGACGGGATCCGTCGTGGCATCAGTGAGGGGGAGGGAGGAGGAGGAGAAGTAACGCGTGTGTGACACAGGATCGTGGCATCAGGGAGGAGGAGTAGGAGGAGGAGGAGGAGCAGTGGGTTCAACGAGGGATGTGAACGGACACAAGAGGAGGACAGAGTGGTGCACTTAGTGGAGGTGTGTCAGGTGGCCGGAGTTCAAACGATGTAGGAGAGGCAGGGAATGAATTCAGGAAAATGAGGATAGGGAAAGGGGGGAATCACAATGAGTTACGAGGAAAATGTCATAGGCAAATGTAAAGACCGTCCAAAACTGTTTCATAAATTTATCAGGAGTAAATAACCAATCAAGCAGCAGTAATTGGACTGGGGAACTGAGATGAGAATGATATTGACGCCGAGGAGGGTATGTGTGTGTGTGTGTGTGTGTGTGTGTGTGTGTGTGTGAAGAGCTATATATAGAGCTTCAGAGTGCACGTTTTTCTGTGGAATATTCCCAGGACCCTCCCCTCTACTGAGTGCAGTATGAGTACCCTCCCCTCTACTGAGTGCAGTAAAAGAGGATATGAAAAAAAGGGACAGAGAAAAGGAGTGAAACCTCTTATAAAATCTAAGAATTGATGATGTCTTTTTCTGTGTGTGTGTGTGTGTGTGTGTGTGTGTGTGTGTGTAGTATGAAGATTTATTACGTGTAAACTTGATCGAAGAAGGATGGGACATGTTTTGCTTTTGAGGACGAGAGAAAATGTTATGGCTATCTGAAGGAAAGTGTTAAGAATATTACGTTGAATTAGACACCTGTGTATGTAGTAAGAATCCGCTTTAAGAGTTATATACACCTGTGGACACCTGTGGCTGTAATTACCTTTGATGAATGGCACACCTGCGTCTTGAATATGCATTAACTTTACCTCTCTGCAAAAGATAATCAGAAAACGATTGAATTGTCCGTGGTAGTGAACATATGCGCGAGAGGTAACGTGGATATTAACGAAAGAGATGGACACACACACACACACACACACACACACACACACACACACACACACACACACACACACATTGTTCCGTGACGAAGATACAGGCAGCGCTTCGGCCGTCCAGCATTTTGTAAGGTATAAGAGGGCAAAGCACGAGCAGAATTAGGAAAGAGGACCAAAAAAACTTTACTGTGGACAGGTAAAGACAAAATCCAAGACCATTCCATAAAGCAGATGTAATTCGTTAATTAAAGATAAGCTAATTAGGCTTAAGGGTTTAGAAGGAAGAGAAGGTAAGGATATGTAAGGATACGTGAGGAGCTGAAGGGAAAAGCTCAAATATTTACATAGTGGAAGACACACGCTACAGGAAAGGAGAAGAGGTTCTAAAAAAGCATTAATATATCCAGAAAAGAGATTAAGAAGATGGTAAAAGGTCTTTGACCCCCTTACAAGAGTTCTGGTCCAGATGAAATTTCCTCATTCGTGTTGAAGACGTCCTCTGATACACTAGACAAAGACCTCTTGAAATACTCTCCTGTCGCTGGAGAGAGAGACGGATTGCCAAAGGAACGGAAAACGACGCACGTCATACCCTACCTATCAGGAGACTAGGAAGGAGGGAGTGATCTACAGCTCGGTCTCCATAACGCATGTGGTCTTGTAAAGTTCGGAAAAAAGAGAATCAGAAATCAAATGGATAACTTTCTACAGAGGAGAAATCACCAGTGTGAGAGATAGTACAGTGATAGGGAACAAGCCACAGATATTTCCACGTGAGAGTGAGCTTTGTCTGAAACACAAGAAGGTCTTGGTGTACATTTGTGTCTATCTGAACTGCCAGAAAGCATTCGAGTCTGTGCAGATGGGAGGCTGATTTTTAAAAAGCTGGATCACCAGGTACGAATAATGGAGACGTCTTCAGTGGATGGTTAGAACATCCAAAAAATATGTCATGAATTTAGGAAATAGATTTGTTAAGAAAGACTTGCCAAGTACTTCTGTAGTATGGTAATGGTGGATGAAAGGAACAAATTGACTGAGGGCGTGGTACATACCGACAGTATGTAGGAATTAAGATGTTTAATCATAGAAAATATTCGAGGGATGCGGTTCCACGAGTTTAAAACTCCCCCTCATACAGTACAGATAAGTAAATGCACACACACACACACACACACAC